>NW_027206068.1:22279253-22461753 GCF_024711535.1 Dipodomys merriami | reverse complement strand
GTTTTCATACAGCTATATGATGTAGTCAGTCATATTTACCTCTTCTCCTTCTCCTCACTTCTCCCTTGCTTTCCTCTGCTTCTCCTCCCTACATAGTCCCACCATTTCACACATTACAGCACTTATTTCTTTTTAGATCTAGATTCCACATATAAAGAAACAGAATGAATATTCAATAGTTATAAAAGAAAACAGAAAGAACAAAATATTTGTCTTAGTTTGTTTATGTTACTTAACATGAGGTTTTACAGTTCTATCTTTCTCCTAATGACCTAATTTTATTCTTCTTTATTGTTGAATAATATTCCATCGTGTGTATGTACTACATTTTCCTTATTCATTTGTTAGACACCCAGGCTGATTCATAACTTGGCTTGTGAGTAGTGCTGCTATGAACACGGTGTGCAGGTATATTGATTATATGCAGGTATATTGATTATATGCCCATGAGTGGCACAGTAGGATCATACAGCAATTCTATGTTTAGTTTCTTGGAGGAAACTGCACACTGATTTCCATAGTATTTGGACTAATATGCAATATTAACTGACAGGCTAATATCTACCAACAGTGAATAAAGGTTCCTTTTCTCTCATATCCTCACTAGCATTTGCTGTTTTTTGTTTTGTTTTGTTTTGATGGAATTGTAGTCTAGTTTTGAATTACATTTCCTTTATAGCTAAGGATGTTGAACATTTCATCATGTATTTCTTAGCCATTTGTACTTCTTTTGAGAACTGTCTGAGTACTTTGCCTTTTAGTAATTGGATTTTTTTTGTATTTACTTTTCTTAGCTCTAGATAGTCAGTCTATTAATCCTTTATCAAATCAACAGCCTGCAAATATATTTTATTGTGAAAATACCATACAGAGGGGTTACAATTACATGGGCAAAGTAATGAGTGCATTTCTTATCAAGCATTGTTGCCTCCTCCTTTGTTTCCCCTTCCCAGCCCTTCCCATCTCCCCACCCCCCAACCCCCCACCCCCCATGCCAAAGTTGTAAAGTTCTTTTCTGACATAATGTCTTGTATATCTCATTGTTGCAATGGGTCCACCTGTATCCCTATTTAAACAATTTGTTTTTTCCCTTCCCCTCCACAAATTATACCAACATCAAATACAGTGAAAACAGGGGTTATACTGTGGGGGAGGGACATACAAAGCAACAAAGAAATATCTTATAAATATGTTAGAAACAAGAGCAAGAAAGAAAAAAATATTTGAGTCCTTATCTTGGGGTTCATTTCAGTTAACATCAACTTATCTGACCATTTCTGCTTGTCTCAGACATATACTAATAATTGCAAATAAGGGAAACCATGGGACCTATGTTTCTTTGGGACTGGCTTACTTCACTTAATATAATTTTTTCCAAGTCTTTCCATTTCCTAACAAATGGGGCAATGTCATTCTTTCTGATGGAGGCATAGAATTTCATTGTGTATATATACCACAATTTCTTGATCCATTCATCTACTGAGGGGCATCTGGGTTGGTTCTATATCTTAGCTATAGTAAATACTGCTACAATAAAAATAGTTGTGCTGGTAGCTTTAGTATGGTCTTGTTTGTGATCACATTCTGAGGATTATCTCTTTATTCTGGCAATTGTTTCTTTTGCTAGGTATTACATTTAGATCTTCAATCTATTGTGAATTAATTTTTATACAAGGTAAGAAATAAGTATCTAGCTTCTGTCTTCTACTTGTGGATAACTAGTCTTCCCAACACCATTAGCTAAAAAGGCTGTCTTTTCCCAGCAGATGTTTTTGTCACACGTCAAAAATCAGATGACTACAGCTAGGTAGGTTTATTTGGGGGCATATTGAGTTGAGGGGTGAGGATCAGTGCAAAGAGGTAAAAAGGTCTATAAAGGGCTGGTTATGGTGATGCAAACCTGTAACAACAGCTACTTGAGAGGTAGAGATCAGGAGGATCATGGTTTGAAGCTCATATAGGAGAAAATATGTTAGCCTAATAATGCAGGCATGGTGGTATATACCTGAATTTCCCGCTGCACAAGAAGCAGAGGTAGGAAGATTATGGTCTGAGGTTAACAGAGGCAAAAGGGCAAGGCCCTTTATGAAAATATCTAAAACAAAAAGTGCTAGAAGAACGGCTTAGATGGTAGAGCACTTGTATAGCAAGCCAGGATCTCACAGCCACCAAAATTAACTACCCACCTACCTAACTAATCAAAGGGCTCAAAGATAGGACACTGGTCAGAGACCATGATCCTTCACAGGACAATGAAACAAGGAAGCCCTGGAGCCTGGCAAAGAAGACACAGTTGGAGTGGAAGGTGCATGCAGCAGCAGAAGGTGTACAGAACATCTACAATAAAATTAGTCCACCCCTCTCTTTTGACCAGAGCAAAATGTGTTTTGAGTGTAGCAGGAGGAATTCTGAGCTTCTTTGAAAACAGATGGAAAAAAATCTGTTTCTACTTACATCTGAAGAAAGTGTCTGCTGAGAAGGTTTGTCCACAGGCTTCTTCAGACTGCTCAAAAAATGTTTTAAGAACCTGTGAATCTTGGCCATTTCCTTCTTACTTTGAATATGTTTTCTTATTTATAATCATTCCAAAGACTTCTATAATATGTTCTTTTGGCAAAACATTTGTATCCTTGTAGATCACTGATACTCTATTTAGATGTACTTCTTACAAAGTCTGTCCTGGTTTGCAGGAGCGTTGAAAGAGTAGGCTGGCTGCCTGGAGAAAATTATCTACAAAGTTACAGCTAGGGATAACAGCACTGTGTCTGCTTAGAACATTGAGGCAGACTTGATAAGAACATTTATGCTGCACTTAAAATTTACAAAGTAGTGGAGCATGGGTGGCTCACAATTGTAATCTTAGCTAGTCAGGAAGCTGAGAGCTGAGGATTGTGGTTCAAAGACAGACTAGCCAGCAAACTTTGTGAAATTCTTACCTTCAATTAACCACCAAAAGGCTGAGAGTGCATGTGTGACTCAAGTGCTAGAGCACCAGCTTTATGTGAAAAAGCTAGAAGACAGTGCCCTGGTTCTGAGTTCTCTCTCTCCCCCCTCTCTCTCTTACACACAGACACACACACACACACACACACACACACACACACACACACACAGACACACACACACACACACACAAGACCTACAAAATTACCAAAATAGCCAATTCTGCCCAAATGCCAAAGAGGAAAAAGGAAAAGAAAAAAATGAAAGCATCACATATGAATTGTATACTACTGCTGTTGCTGTAATTTATATCAAGCTTCTCAATATTAATGTCAATTTATCTTCTCCCAAGAAGAAGTGTTTATAAATTGCAACAAAATTATTTTGTACTATCAGGAAGGCTGGTCTGCCTAGACTTCTGATTGCTCTCTCTCTCTCTCTCTCTCTCTCTCTCTCTCTCTCTCTCTCTCTCTCTCTCTCTCTCTCTCTCTCTCTCTCTCTCTCTCTCTCTCTCTCTCTCTCTCTCTCTCTCTCTCTCTCTCTCTCTCTCTCTCTCTCTGCTGTGGGGCTTGAACTGTGGGCCTGGGCCATGTCCCTCAGTTCTTCAGCTCAAGGCTAGTGCTCTACCACTTGAGCCACAGCACCACTTCTGGTTTTCCGGTGGTTTATTGGAGATCAGAGTCTCATGGACTTTCCTGCCTGAGCTGGCTTTGAACTATGATCCTCAGATCTCAGCCTCCTAAGCAGCTCTTCCTTCCTTCCTTCCTTCCTTTCTTTCTTTCTAAGTGTTTTTTTTTTCTTTTTGCTTATGTGGTGCTGAGGAATCGAACCCAGGGCCTCATGCATGCAAGGCAAGTGCTCTACCACTGAGCCACCTTCCCAGCCCTCTTTCTTTCTTTCTTTCTTTCTTTCTTTCTTTCTTTCTTTCTTTCTTTCTTTCTTTCTTTCTTTCTTTCTTTTTCTTTCTTTCTTTTTTTCTTTTTTTCCCTTTTAAAAATTTATTTATTGACTATGTGATTTTGTTTCTTTTGTATGTTCTTCCCCCATGCTAGAACCCCTGTTTTCACTGTATTTGATTCCAGTGCCCTGCATCTTGTATATACATTTTTCCAATTTGGGGAGGGGAAGGGGAATGACAAAATACTCAAACAAGGATACAGGTTGACCCATTGTAACAGTAATATGTACAAGACACTACGCTGAAAAAGAACTTTACAACTTGAGGAGGGACAGAAGAGTTGGGGAGGTGGGGAAGGAAGGGATGGTAGAAGAAAACCAAAGGAGGGAGTAAGAATGCTCAATAGGATATGTACTCATTACCTTACTCATGTAACTGTAACCCCTCTGTACAGCACCTTTACAATAAAAATATATATTAAATTAAAAAATTATTTATTGTTATTATAAAGATGATGTAAAGAGAGTTTACAGTTACATAAATCAGATAAAGAGTACATTTCTTTTGAACAATGTCATCCCTTCCCTCACTCTCTCCTAGTTTTACCCTCCCATATCCACCCACAAGTGTATAGTTCATTTTCAATTTAGTGTCTAGTGAATATCACTGCTGTATTTGTTTACCCTTTGTCCTCCATTTCTGTTATACTCCCAAAGACAGATAAACAAGACCTCTCATAACAATATCCTCCTTTGGTCTCAATCTATGTGAATGCCCCAGTGCATTTTTTCTTTTACCATCCCGTGTGTTTACTTGTAGATTTATAGGCACATTCTAGCTACTACAAATGAGAGAAACCATGCAGCATATGTTTCTTTGGTTCTGGCTTACTTCACTAATACTATTTTTTTATCCAAGTCTTTCCATTTCCTTATGAATGGTATAGTATCATTCTTTCGGATGGGTATGTAGAATTCCATTGTGTATGTATACCACATTTTCTTGATCCATTTTTCCACTGAGGGACATTTGGGTTGATTCCATATCGTAGCAATGGTAAGCAATGCTGCAATGAACATAGTTGTGCTGCAAGCTTAAGTGTGGTCTTGTATTCTATTGGGTAAATGCTCAGGAGTGGAAGTTAAACTTTGGCAAAGTATCAAGCTATAATATCAATCCACAATAATGGGTAACTTTTCAGTATGCCACCAATAAGAAGAGCTAAACTGAAATCAGGAAAGCAACTCCATTTGTAATAGCCTAAAAAAATTACCTGGCAATTATCCAAAGATGTGAAGGACCTCTATTATGAAAACTTTAAAAAAATCAAGCAAAAAAAATTGATGCAGATCTAAGGAAATGAAGAAATCTTCCATGCTCCTGAATTGGAAAGATTAACAGCATGAAAATGGCAATACTGTCCAAACTATCTACAAATTCAATACAATACCCATCAAAATCTCAACAACATTCTTGAGTGAAGCAACCCAAAAATTCATATAGAATAATAGAAGTCCCTGAATACAAAAACAATCCTTAGCAGGAAGAATAGAGCCAGAGGAATATCAACACCAAACTTCAATCTCTATTACAAAGCCATAGTAATAAAAACAGCTTGGTACTAGCACAAGAATAGGCCTGAGGATCAAGGGAACAGTATGGAAGAACCAGAAATGAACTTACAGACCTATCTATAGCCACCTAATATTTGATAAGGGAGCCAAAAACAAAGGTTGGAAGAAAGTCTCTTCAACAAATGGTGCACAGAAAATAGGCTATCCACATGCAGAAAACAGGAAGGAGTAGAAGGAACACTAGGGCTGCTAGGTATGGAAGTAAGAATGGCCAATAGACACATGAAGAAATGTTCAACATCTTTGGCCATAAAAGAAATGCAAATCAAGCTGGGCACCAGGCGCCTATACCTGTAAACCTAGCTACTCAGGAGGTTGAGATCTGAGGATAATGGTTCAAAGCCAGCCCAGGCAGGAAAGTCTGTAAGACTCTTATCTCCAATTAATCACCAGAAAACTGGAAGTGGTGCTGTGGCTCAAGTGGTAGAGCACTTGCCTTGAGCTGAAGAGCTCAGGGATAGTGCCCAGGCTGAGTTCAAGCTCTAGGACCAACAAAAAAAAAAAAAAAAAAAAAAAGAAAAGAAATGCAAATCAAAACAACATTGAGATTCCACCTTACTCCAGTTAAAATGCCCACTATCAAGAAAACTGACAATAGCAAATACTGGCAAGGATGTGACCAAAAGGGAATTCTATTATACTGGGAATGAGAATGTAAATTTGATCAACCACTATGGAAAGCAATATGGAGGTTCCTCAAGAAACTAAGCAATGCTCTCATCTATAAGGTCATGCTGTTTTCCTGTTATTTAACATGTCAGCCAACGGGAGAATGACTAGATATTTGGGCTTGAAGCAGTATGTGATCATATCTTTGTGTGTGTGAAGGATTTTAGAAAGCAGATGACTACCTTGAAGTGCCTGATTAGGAGAGAGAGGTGTGCATCTGCCATCAAGGGCTTATAATTGTGTATTTGGTTAACTTTCTGCCGCAGATGCTCTTAAGCATTCTACTCAATATTATTCTAGTTGCATTTTTTCCAATTTTAATACAAACAGCATAGTCAAAAAATGTTTAAAATATTTTAATGATAACAGAGCAAGTTTAAATTCTATTTGCCTAGTATTTTGGAAATGCTAGGAAAAAATAGCCATTTATTTGCTACAATACTGCTCTTGACACTCTGTCAAGAACATTCACATAGAATGAATATACTTTCCACCTGTCTCTAAACAACAAATTTACTTATTTTGTTGTCGTGTATGTATGTGTGTGTGTGTGTGTGTGTGTGTGTGCGCGTGTGTGTGTGTGTGTGTGCGTGTGTGCACATGCATGTGTGTGTCAAGTTAATAAATGTCAGTGTGCTGGATGACACAGGCTCACACCTGTAATCCTAGCTATTTAAGAGCTGAAATCTGAGGATCAAGGTTTAGAGCCAGTTCAGACAAGAGTCCAATAAGCTATCCATCCCCCACACCCACAAAAAAAGCTGGAAGTGTGGCTTCCAGCTGTGGCTCAAATTGTAACTCAAGTAACTCAACTCCGAGCCTTGAGCAGAAAAGCTTAGGGATAGCAGGAGGCCTGAGTTTAAGTTTTGTGTACACATACAGACAAAATATCAATGCAAAATGCCTTAAAATCTACTTAAAATTTTCCTAAACCTTTTAAATAGTTCATTAGTAATACATATTCTAAGATATAAACCTTACTTGAGAATATATATATATGAATATATATATATATAAAGTCATATATATGCATATGTATATGAAGTCTTATCTATCATTTGGTTCTTTGCTAGTTTTCATTATTCATTAGCAGGTAACTAAAATTTGAACAATTTTAAGAATTTAAGACAATAGTAATCTGGAATACTTTTTTCTTGCCAGTCCTAGGGCTTGAACTCAGGGCCTGGGCTCTGTGCCTGAGCTGCTCTATACTCAAAGCCAGCACTCTACTACTTGAGCCACAGAGCCACTTCCAGCTTTTTCTGTTTATGTGGTACTGAAGAATTGAACCCAGGGATCCATGCATGTTAGGCAAGCACTCTACCACTAAACTACATTCCTGGAATACTTTTTTAAGAATATATTTTTTTAATGCTTCAAAAAAGTATACAAAAAAGTGCAAGGATCACTTGTAAATGTTCATTTTTTAAATAGCACAGCACTTGCTTACAAAATATAAGGTCCTGCTTGATCTCAGCATCACCACAAAATAAAAAATACCTCTGATGAAATGTTTTATCTCAACATAGATGAGAGGAAATTAAATTTCTTCCTTCTAGTATTGCATTTCCTCTTTTATGATAATAGAATCCTAGTTACTAGATTACCTTTTCTAATAGATCCTGGGGAACCAGGATCCTAGAACTGAGGTTAGGACATTTCAGAGACTGTAAGGGAACACAGAGGACCATTGTTACACGTGTAAGAACCATTCAAGAAATCACTCACTTATGGGTACACTTTTGAGGTCAACTAAATCTGCTGGTAAGAAGTCAGTAGATTTCTCTCTTGATAAGGATATGACTTTTTTCCCCAAGAGAATTTTATCTGGTGTATCAAATTACTTTATTAAAAAAGAACTCTTCAGCCGAAGTTCCTTTGAGTAAAACTCTAAAAGTAGGAGGAACTTCATATTAGATAGGGCGTATTTGCTTTTTTTAAAGGTGACATGAATATTATTTATTTTTATTTTTTATTATGAAAATACTGTACAGAGGGGATACAATTACATGGGCAAGATAATGAGTACATTTTTTATCAAGCATTGTAGCCTCCTCCTTTGTTTCCCCTTCCCCTCCCTTCCCATCCTCCCCACCCAATCCTCCCCCCACCCACCAAAGTTGTAAAGTTTGTTTTTCCACATAACGACTTGTACATCTCATTGTTGCAATGGATCCACCTGTATCCCTATTTAAAGGATTTGTGTGACATGAATATTATATGCTAAAGTTTTCAGGTTATAAGGATTAAAGAGAGGACATGGAGTCCAGGATATGGAGATACTAGGTTAGGCTTAGTGATTCAGTTGAGGAATTCCATGTATGCTCAAGAGCAGACTTTTGTATTTCAGGAGGTGTATATCCCTCTGATCATGTATGTTTATCATGCAACACATTAAAAAAGATTCAAGATCTGGTTGCCAGTGGCTCACACCTGTAATCCTAGCTACTCAGGAGGCTAGCCTGGGCAGGAAAGTCCATGAGACTCATCTCCAATTAACCACCAGAAAACCAGAAGTGGAGCTGTGGCCCAAAGTGATAGAGTGCTAGCCTTGAACAAAGGAGTTTATCAGTACCCAGTACTGACAGTACCCAGGCCCTGACTTCCTCATGACTGACAAAAAAAAAAAAAAAAAAGAAATCACCATCTATATGCATACACTTGACATTGTTTATTGATCGTCTTTACTGCTGTGCTCCTTTAAAAAGCTCAATACTGAAGTATTACTGGGTCATGCCTGTCACCCTAGATACACAGGAGTCTGAGATCAGGGGACTGCAGTTTGAAACTAGTTCAGGCATAAAATTAAGGAGACTCCACTCATTCAATATCTATGAATGGTAGCACACATATCATCCCAAGCTATGGGGGAACACAATGGCTGCGTACAGTGGCACAGTCTGTTATTCCAGTATCAAAACGAAGTACACGGGAGGGAGAATCACAGTTCAGACAGGCACAGGCATGAAATAAGACTCTGGTCCTGAAAAATAACCAAAACAAAATGGACTGGCAGAATGAAACAGTGGTAGAGAAACTGCTTAGCAAGCACAAGTTCAGAGTGAGCTCAAACCTCATTCTGGTAAAGGAAAGCAATGAACTACTAATACGGCAGATGAAATTTCAACACAACATAGCATTCCAACTATGGTGTGAATACTGCTTGCTGCTTTTAGCCAGGTTTGCAGCAAGAACTGGTCACAGATGATAAGACATGGAGTAGACATGGAGACATGGAGACATGGAGACATAGTAGACATGGAGATTGGAGACTCCCCAGGAGCAGAACCAGCTGGCCTTAGCAAGTGCTTGGATGGTGGGGAAATGGCAGGAGGAGAAATTTCTGATATTCAAATTACTGGCTGAGCAAATGGGTCTCTTGTAGTATCAGTCTTTTGAGTAGGACTAAATGAAAGGGGAATTGATATTTCCAGAATTTTTTCCTGTGATCTGAGCCCTAACAGAACAATGTACTCTTTCTTGTCATTGTTGTTTGTTTGTTTGTGGTTTGGGAATAGAATCTAAGCTCTTGTTCCTGCCAAGCATATGTACACCCAGATTTGCACACACAAACAAAAATTTATAAAATTTTCTGAAAAGTTTGTAGATAACCTTCTCAATATATAATATATTGGAAAAATTGGTACACAGTGGTAAGATAAAGTATAAATAAAAGGAAAGAAATCAAGGACAAAAATAGGTATATCAGTAGGTAAAGATTCAGGCATACTATATAATGAAGAAGTTAGATATATGGGTCTGTACTTGATGTCCTGCCAGAGACCCAACAACACATGCAAACGAGCATATTGCCACCAGTTCCTCAACATGTTGGACAAGAGCTCAGCTTGGTCATGGTATTAGAGAAGACTTCAAAGTACTTGTGACATTTCAGCTTGGCTTTTGAAGGAGAACTGCATTTGGAAAGGCAGAACTACAGCAAGAAGAAAAGAGCATCCTGAATACAGAGGAGAGCACTAACAGGGCATCAATAAAACGGAAGAACAGGTAATCATTAACTTTGGATGAGACCATGACTGCATAGAGTTGGAGAAGTATGCTGTGGCTGGTGTGGAGAGCATCTTGAAAGACTAGCAAAGAGTTTGGGTGAATAATCCCAGTTAAATTTATGGATTGCACTGATAACTTACATGTGATAATCAACATCATGAATAATTTTGTTTTTCCATAAATCGCAAACAGATCACTTTCAGGCTAGGCCTGTCCAAATTATTTCCAATTCTAAGGTAATGATAGAAAAATTAATGAGATTTTATTGTCCAAGCTGCATTAAGGGATTTGAAGGTAAGCCAGTGGTACTCACTAAACACTATGTTGAAAATGAATGATACAACTTGTGGTTGGGGATGGGAGGGGAAAACTGGGAGAGAAAGAAGGAAAAGGTGACATTGTCCAAAAAGAAATGTACTCATGACCTGACTTATGTAACCATAACCCTTCTATTCATCACCTTTATAATAACAATAAAAAAGAGATTTGAAGGTAATAAATAGATATAAAAATGGATTTTAAAATGTAATATTGGAATTTGAAAGGGTCAAATATTTTTCTCTGGAAAATAATGTGAGAGAATATTTTTAAGTTCTGCTGATAGTGATGCCAAGAGAAGAATAAAAAGCATATGGCTGGAGTTGCTAGTGCCAAACTTACATAAAAGAGAGAGGAGAAGAGAAAGGAGAGGAGGGCAGGGAAGGGGAAAAGAGAAGAGAAAGAATAGAGGAGAAAATTCAACTTTGTGAGAGTCTCATGTGAACATTCTATTGTTTAAATCATAGGCACTTTTTAAAGGTATCAAGATGTATCACATATAATAGTCCTAAGTAGTTTGTTAATCATCTTTGTTGAAAGACAATAAAAGATAAATTTTACTTAAGTAATATTTGTCTGAGAAAAATCTCTCTTTTTCTCTCTCTCCATTTCCCAATCTATTTTGTTTCATTTTAGCCAGCAGTGTCCTACTAGATTCCAAAGCCATATCTACCTTGTCTTCAAATGTCCATTTGACTAAGATACCAGCTCACAAGAGTCAGGAATGGGGCAGCTCAAACTACTTCCTTAACTTTTGGAACTCATAAATAAGAGATATAGTTGATGGTTGCTAGGTTGCAGTCAAATTCTATTTCATAATACCTGACTATAATGTAATTCAGGCATGTTTGACTGTTGTTTCTGCTTCTTTTTAATCCTACAGGGAAAGGCTGTTTATGAGTAAACTGCTGTATTTAATAGTACCTTTTCTAAAGTGATGACTTGAGGTTATTTAATGCCATTTCTTTTAATATCTTCAAACAAAAGAACATATAGAATTTCCATGCTAGCTATACCACTGACACCATTAAAAAGAATGAAAATGAGTGGGGCTTGAAAGTTTCTCCTTTGGGTCCCAAAGTGACTCAACTTCAAGACACCCATTGGAAAGGGCACTAAATTAAGTTAAATCAGTTTAGGAGATAGGAATCTACAACAGGTGAATCTGGAGTCAACATAAAACATTTTAGCACCTTGTTCCTTTGCCCACGAATTCCAGGAGGATTCCATCTTCAGATATCAACTCTTGATTTTGTAACTGGAGTCTGAGGCCAGAGGCCAAGACTGAGGATTCCAACATGTCATGTTTGGCCATTTGCCCCAATGTATCAATTAAAGATGGTAATGATGAAGGTCAGAGAAAGATTTATTAATCAACACACAGAAAGAGACAGAAAGCATTTCAGTCCATCTTTGGGGCACAGACCTTAACTTTAAGTTTAAATAGGGGAAGGATTGGGGCAGGAGGAAAGATGTAGTATAATTTAACAGTCCTGGGCAAAGTGTGGTCTGTCTGACCATTATCTCAGCTTTGATTTGGCAAGGGATTCATAATACAAGCAGTTGAAGGACATTGTGTAGTGTTTCAAGACTTGGTGGCAAGGACACAGGAAGTGATGGCAGAAAAGAAGAGAGGAATTGCTACTGGGGATGACCAAAGACTTATGAGTCCAAGATGAATTCATTTAGTTTGCTATTCTATGTATTGGGTCATATACCTGGAAAAGAAAGAAAAATCTGACCAAAAACATTCCATGCATTTACTGAAGCTAAGGAAACAGGGCCTAGTGGTAGGAAGGAATTCACCCTTGTTTGTAAAGGTGTCTTTGTCCTCTTTGCTTCCTTCACATATATGAGCACACATGTATACCCTCAGTTCTCATCCCACAAAGCTGCTGATCTCCTAGGACAAATGAAACTGTTTTGAACTAAGATGTTGTAATGGGACTGATATATAATGACAATATTTCTCTAGTGCTCACTGTTTGAAGTGACATGGACAGAGGAAATATTTTCACTTCTCTCTGTATTCTAATGGTATATTGCTATACCTCAGTCTTAGAACAGAACTTGAGGAAAGGCAATCCAAAGGTGCCCAAAGATTTTTTTAATGTAGTTAGATGCTTATTGCTTGCTAATGCAGAAGTCTCAAGTTGTAGGAAGATGTAAATGACCCACTGATAAGCAAATTAACGACATAAGAGCTATTATGAAGAGTAGTAACTCACATGGTTTGAGGAAGAAACCTGCCAAGTAAATTTAATTTCTTTCTTCGTCACACTGAAGAAGGAAAAGCAATAGATAAAATATATCTAGACTTCAGTAAAGCTTTTGACACCATTTCACATGACATTTCTTTTCAACAAGCTGGTAATTCATAGCTTGGATCACGGTGCTGTCAAGTGGCTGAAGAGTTGCAATCAAAGAGTAGCTATCAGTGACTTCTTGTCATCCTGAGGACATTTATCAAGTGGTGTCCATCCATAGGGGCTGGTTGTGGGCCAGTTATCTGGGGGATGATGGAAGTGAGAGCAAGTCCAATAAATTTGCTGATAAGGCCAATCTGGAGCAGCTGCTTACACCTGGCAAGATGGCAATAGCTTTCGATGACCTTGATTAAGTTGGGCTGGTAGAATGAGACACTCTCAGAGCCAAGATGGCAGGCCAAGACACAGCGGGGTAGCTTTTCTACACAGGTAGGCTGATAGCATGTTGCAGCGAAATTTGGTAGTGTTTTATTTCCAAAATTTTCTGAAGCACTATAATTAATTCACAACTCTCTGTGATGCCAAGTAGGAGTTTAGAGCTACTTTTATTATTCTAGTTTCCTAATTTCCAAACTGGAGACCAAAGACCTGTCTGACAACACTCCTTGAAAGTTAAATAATTGCTGGAAAGTGCTTGACAGTTATTGAGTGCTGAATGTTAGTTCCTTTCCTCCTGTCTGTTTTCTCACCATTTCTCTCCTACTCCTGGGACTAGCACCGGGAAGAAAAAGTCCTGATAATAATACAGAGATTCAAAAGAAAAGAAAAAAAATCTTCTAAGAAATAAGTACACTGGCAGTAAGCCTTAAACTACCTTCTAGCATATAAAACATGACTCCTTAATTCATAATATTTTAATAATCAAGTAGAACACCTTTGAAAGTTTGTTTCAAAATTATACTAGTAGTTGCAAGAGGGCAGAGGATCATTGAGTCCTGTGCACATTGTGATTCCTCAATAACTATATTTGTCCTGTGGAAAGGGATTTAAAAAGTCAGAACTTGAGCGAGGTGCTGGTGGTTCAGGTCTGTAATCCTAGCTTCTCAGCAGGCTGAGATCTGAAGATTGTAGCTCAAAGCAAACCCAAGCAGAAAGGTCTGTGAGACTCTTATCTCCAATTAACTACTCAGAAAAAGACAGAAGTGGCACAGTGACCCAAGTTGTATAGCACTAGCCTTGAGCAAAAGAAGTTGAGAGGGAAGTGGCGCTGTAGCTCAAGTGGTAGAGTGCTCGCCTTGAGCTGAAGAGCTGAGGGACAGCACCCAGGCCCAGAGTTCAAGCCCCACAACCGCAAAAAAAAAAAAAAAAAAAGAAGTTGAGAGACAGTGCTCAGGCTCTGAGTTCAAGCCCCAGGACTGGCACACTCATACACACACATACACACACACATTAGCACTTGATATTAAGTCTACAACAAATGTTCTTAGCCTTTTGCTAAACAAAGAAACAATAAGAACCTGTATGACACCTAGCACAGAGATTGACTTCTAAATCCTTCTCATCTAGACCAAGTCAAGAGAAACCTATTTCTATTGTATTTCCTTAGGACTATAACTAGACAAGCCCTCATACTTGCATCAGAAGAATAGCAGGCTGAGTAATGAAAAATCTGGCCAGTGTTCTTGGTCCATCGCTTAAAAAAAAAACTAAAAAAAATCCCAAATTGTTTGCAGACAGGAAAATAAGGAACTATATTCAGAAATAAAATTTGGGGCATGTCAAAAGGTACATTCCTAACACTGTCATTGGGAACGTAAGTTTGTTTAAGAACTCTGGAAAAGCAGTATGGAGAGTCCTCAAAAACACACACACACACAAAACAAAACTAAACTAAACCTAGAACTACCGTATGATCCAGAAGTGCCACTCCTGAGCATTAATGCAATGGAACACAAAAACCACCAACACAATCATGATCATTGCAGTATTATAGCCAAGATATGGAATCAGCCCAGATTCCCTTCAATGGACAAATAAATTAAGAAAATGTGGTTTATACACAGAATGAAATTTTATTCATCTATTAGAAAGAATGATATTATACCATTCATAAGGAAATGGAAAAACTTAGAATTGTATTAAGTGAAGTAAGTCAGACCCAGAGAAACAAAAGTTTGACTGTTTCTCCCATTAGTGGTAGATAGAATGGGACTATCAATCTATAAGTAAACATGTTGGGTGATATAAAAGTAGTTCCAAATGAATTGACTGAATGATAATCGATACTGTGTAGACACTATGTAGAAAGACTAAGTCAAAGTCCAACAAAATAAACATTGAGAAATGGGTACTTGTTGAGGGAGAGGGGGCAAGTAAGGGGAGAAGGGTAAACAATGAAGGGAAGAAGTGGGGAGAATACACTCAAACATTCATTGTATATACCACAAAATTAAGAAATGGAAGGAAGAGGTAGGTTGAAGGGGGATAAAGTGGCTGAAGTGGGTAACAAGATTTAAATTTTTTATCTATATATTGCTTTGTTAAATTACACCTTCTTTGTACAACTATGTAAAGATAATTTAAAAAGAAAAGTTGAGGCATGTGACATCTCCCCACATCTGTACTAAATAAATGGAAACAAACTGACCAAAAGCTGGGGACATGTGGTTAAAGTGGTACAGTGCTTGCCTAGTATGAATTGTAAGGTATATGAAATAGGTCGATTGTAGAGAGCTGCGTGCAGCCGCACCTGGAAGATGGTGCCAGCTTCGCCCTCCGCCTTCCCGATGGCGAGTGCTCTCTGTGGTAAACAACTCCTTATATGGTTAAGGCAAAGAATCTGGCTTGCTTCCGTGCACCTGAACCTATTGGTGGTTCCCACGTGGCGTAATAGGGTTGACTACCCAGCGGGTACTTAAGGCTGTGGAGAATTCTCCCCGGGGTTGGGGTCAGAAGATTACTCAAAGGTCCTGAATAAACTGCAGAGAGAAGAGCTCGGTGTCGCGTCTTCCTTGCTGGTCGAGGCGGTAGCGACAGGTGGTGGCCCGTACGGGGACTCAGCCATAAACCCAATGAGGACTCAGAACTCTCTGCGGTCAGGGTGGTGCACCGGTAAGTTCCCAGGTAAAAGGGGAATCCGCGACAAGAGCGGGGGATAAGTCCCCAGGTAAAAAGGGAATCTGTGATAAGAGCGGGGGATAAGTTCCCAGGTAAAAGGGGAATCCGCGACAAGATGGGGGGGGGATTTTTGCTCTTCTCGGTAGATAAAGAGAGAGCGAGAACCCGGGGCTAGTCAATAGAGTGGCCAAAAGTAAAAGTAAAAGTTTGTTTACCAGCTTTAAATGTTTAAAACATGGGCGCTTCTTCTTCGCACCCAATTTTTTTGGCTCTCAATGAGCTACTGCACTCAAAAAAGTTAAAAATAAAAAGGAGTACTTTAGAGAGATTTCTGAATGAATGTGACATCGTTGCCCCGTGGTTCGCTGTCTCCAGAAGCCTCACGGTGGCCTCTTGGGAGAAACTAGGGAGGGACCTAGATTTTGCCTCTGAACAAGGAACGCTTAAGAGCGGAGTGAGACCAATATGGAAATTGATAAGAGGCTGTCTTGAGGACCAGCGCTGCAGTGAGGTGGTAGAGAATGGTCAGGCCGCCCTAGAAATGCTGCAGGAAGAAAGATCGGAAGGGGCTGGGAAGGTGGTGGCTCAGTGGTAGAGCGCTTGCCTTGCATGCCTGAGGTCCTGGGTTCGATTCCCCAGTACCATATAAGCAAAAAGAAAAGAAAAAAGCCAGAAGTGGCGCTGTAGCTCAAGTGGTAGAGCGCTAGTTTTAAACTGAAGAGCTGAGGGACAGCACCCAGGCCCAGAGTTCAGGCCCAGGAAAAAACCTATTCAAAAAATGCTGCAAATCGAAACAGTTGTCTAGTTATCTTTTAGGTAATTGAACTGGGGAGTTCGACAGCCTGATGGAACAGTTCAGGGTTGCCATCACCATGGTGAACTCGACCCGAGTGGATGCCGGATTGGCGGAGGGGTTATCTTCATGGATCTCCGCTGCTATGAATCATCTTAAGGAATGGGCGGGTTTGGGAGCCCTGACAGGCCTCCTGGTGTTAGCCTCCTTGGTATGTCTGTGGTGCATTTGCCAAATTAGAGGTTCTCAGCGTCGTAGTGCAGCCATGATTATCCAAGCCTTTACAGCCATTGGAGCAGGTCAGTCCCCCCAAGCGTGGCTTGCCACCCTAAAACAATGAACACAGATTGCAAAGCCAAAGTACTGCAGTCGAGAGGCATGAGTTTTGCCCTCAAGGAGAGCATGTTTGATTGCACACGGGTTCGATTCGCCTTTTCCCGTCCTTGTGAAAAACGAATCAATGGACAGGCTGAGTCATCCCTAGAGAAGGTACCCTCTGGGAGAAGGCTTGTATGCAGTCCTTGCATTGCATAACAGGGATCAGACCTCTGTTCTCATCTGTGTTCTTTAAACAAAAAAGGGGGAACTGTAGAGAGCTGCGTGCAGCCGCACCTGGAAGATGGCGCCGGCTTTCGCCCTCCACCTTCCCGATGGTGAGTGCTCTCTGTGGTAAACAACTCCTTATATGGCTAAGGCAAAGAATCTGGCTTGCTTCTGCGCACCTGAACCTATTGGTGGTTCCCACGTGGCATATCAGGGTTGGCTACCCAGCGGGTACTTAAGGCTGTGGAGAATTTTCTCCGGGGTTGGGGTCAGAAGATTACTCAAAGGTCCTGAATAAACTGCAGAGAGAAGAGCTCGGTGTCGCGTCTTCCTTGCTGGTCGAGGCGGTAGCGACAGTCGATATCATTAGGTAACTGATGAAGAGAACACCATACCATATTCAGGCAGTAAAAGAAGTTTATTTACCAAACTGCTGCCATGCATAGTGGAGTGTCATGGCCGAAAGGGGAGACTCCCCTACCCTGGGCCAGGACTTATCTAGGCCAGGGACGGGGAGATATGTGGCCAGGTCTGGGAAAGGTATGGCTACACTGGATCCATATGTGACCTCAGGGCCTGGGACCCTCCTATGGTCAGATGGGAGGTGTAACCAGGGGCAGCCCAGGATGTGACCTAGCAGGAAGGGGAGGTGATTGCTTCTGGGTGTGCCAGTTACCTAGCTACTGGAGAGAAACTTAGTCAAGAGGTAGGGAGGTGTATGCACAGGGCCTGCAAGGCCCCAAGGCAGAGCTTACAATAATGAGGTCCTGGATTTGATCCCCAGTTACCCCCTCACTCCCTCACACACAGCAACAAAAAGAAAAAGACCTGGAATAAGTTGATGCATCAAAAGAATTTCACCACATTTACAATACTAAATGTCTCTATTCATGTGTGTCTACACCCCAAAACTATCGAAATCAACCTCTGTGTATCAATTCTATACCCTTTCACCTCTGCCTCAACATTGTGTCTGCTTCTGCTCTACTGAATCATTCCCATAGCATATATGCATGTATGTACTTAAATTTCTAACCTGAAAATAGTTTTGAACTCTCCCTACTTGTCTGTACAAGGGCTAAAAATAAATAACAAAGAAATAAAATAACAAGATAAAATAAAATGAAACAGAACCCTCCGAGATTGTTCTGTAGTTAATATTACCAATGTTCTATCTTTTTCTTAATATATATTTTTTATTGTAAAGATACTGTACAGAGGGGTTACAGTTACATGAGTAAAGTAATGAGTACATTTCCTATTGAATTCTGTTACACCCTTCTTTATTTTTCCCCTTGCCATTTTTTTTACTGTACTTGTTTTAAAATTCTGAAGAGCTGTGGCCTGCATTGCTGTCTACACTTCCTCTCATCTGTTACACGAATAGATTCTAATTTGGCTTTTATTCCCTGAACTATACTAACACCCCTATTAACAAGATAAAAACCAAGATTAATTCTCAGTCTTTGTTTTGTTTAACCCAGCTGTACATTACTGTCGTTATTTGAAAGCATTCCTTCTTGAGACCTTGAGACCCATTTTTTTCAGGGTTATTCTTCTACCTTGATAGCCTTTTCTCTTCAGTGTTCTTGACTTCATGTTCCATATGTTGGAGATATTCCAAGATTATGGCCTCAGATTTTTCCTCAAGTTCTAGATTCACTCTTCAGTTCAATATTTACCTTCTTAGGGATTCTAGGCAGTTTCATGAGCTTGCTCTATTTTATTTTACGTTAAAATTTTCATTTGTTTATTTACTTTTGGTTCTGAGCCCTCACCTTAGAAATCTACACTCATTTATTTAATTTCCTTCTTGACATTTCCACTGTGATGTCAAAGTGACATATAATATGTTCATCCAAGACCAAATCTTTGATTCCTTACTTTTCCCTATTTACCATATTTTTCCATCTCAATTAACCAAGTCCCTTTCCTCTAGTGGTTTATATCTTAAAAACATGGAGTCATCTTTGACTTTTCTGTTTTTCACTTTTGTTAGCTTTGAAATATAGCAAATTATATGCTTTTTTCCAATAGCATTTCCTGGTAAAATTTTTGCAATAATTAACTAGTCTCCCTCTGTACAAGATTCTCTCCTTCTGGCCCATCTACCCTTACAACCCTACTCCCCTACATCCAAACATACCAGTCTTCAGAGTAGCCTAATGGAGGCTTTCAAAGTCAAAGTTAAAGTATGTAAATCTTTCTTTCTTTTTTTTTTGATTGTAAAAGTACCATACAGAGGGGTTACAATTACATGAGCAAGGTAATGAGAGCATTTCTTATCAAGCATTGTTGCCTTCTCCTTTGTTTCCCATTACCATCCCTTCCCATCCCCGCCCCATGCCAAGGTTATAAGGTTCATTTTTTTTTTAATTTTATTTTATTTTATTTGAGAACATACTGTACAGAGGGGTTACAATTACATGGGCAGGATAATGCATACATTTCTTACCAAGCATTGCAGCCTCCTCCTTTGTTTACCCTTCACCTCCCTTCCCAGCCTCCCCCCTCCCCCCCACCCAAGCATACCCCCCTCCCCCCCCACACCGACATTGTAAAGCTGGTTTTGACATGACATTTTGTACTTCTCATTGTTGCAACAGGTCCACCTGAATCCTTAAACGACTTGTTTGTCCCCATCTCCTCCACATGTTATACTGACATCAAATATAGTGAAAGCGGGGGTTACACTGTGGGGGAGGGACATACAAAGCAACAAAGAAATAATCTTATGAATGCGTTAGAAACACATGCACGAAAGAAACGAAAACATTAAAATACATATTTAAGGGTTCATTTTCCTAACATCACATTATCTGACCTTTTCCGCTTGACTCATACCTATACTAGATATTGCAAATAAGGGAAACCATGGGACTTACCTATGTTTCTTTGGGCCTGGCTTACTTCACTTAATATAATTTTTTCCAAACCTTTCCATTTCCTAACAAATGGGGAAATGTCATTCTTTCTGATGGAGGCATAGAATTCCATTGTGTATATATACCACATTTTCTTGATCCATTCATCTACTGAGGGGCATCTGGGTTGGTTCCATATCTTAGCTATGGTAAATAATGCTGCAATAAACATAGTTGTGCTGGTAGCTTTAGTGTGGTCTTGTTTGTAAACATTTGGGTAAATGCCCAAAAGTGGGATTGCTGGATCATAGGGGAGATCTATGTGAAGTCTTTTGAGGAACCTCCATACTGCTTTCCAAAGTGGTTGAACAAGTTTACATTCCCACCAACAATGAAGTAAGGTTCCTTTCTGTCCACATCCCCTCCAGCATCTGTTGTTGTTAGAGTTCTTGATTTTTGCTG
This sequence comes from Dipodomys merriami, assembly GCF_024711535.1. Taxonomy (NCBI): domain Eukaryota; kingdom Metazoa; phylum Chordata; class Mammalia; order Rodentia; family Heteromyidae; genus Dipodomys; species Dipodomys merriami. Next base: position 22,441,294 of record NW_027206068.1, on the reverse strand, counting down.
TGCTAACTGGAGTGAGGTGATATCTCAATGTTGTTTTGATTTGCATTTCTTTTATGGCTAGGGATGTTGAGCATTTCTTCATGTGTCTATTGGCCATCCTTCTTTCTTCTTCAGAGAAGCTTCTCTTTAAGTCTTTCACCCACTTATTTATTGGGCAGTTGTTTCTTTGAGGATTTGTTGTTGGGTGGTTTAATTTTTTGAGTTCCAAGTATATTTTAGATATGAGACCCTTGTCCGTTGTATGGCTAGTAAAGATCTTCTCCCAAGGTGGCTCAGTGGTAGAGCGCTTGCCTTGCATGTCTGAGGCCATGGGTTCGATTCCTCAGTACCACATACGCAAAAAGAAAAAAGCCGGAAGTAGTGCTGTGGCTCAAGTGGTAGAGTGCTAGCCTTGAGCTGAAGAGCTGAGGGACAGCACCCAGGCCCAGAGTTCAGGCCCCACGACCAGACCCCCCCCCCAAAAAAAAGGTTCATTTTTTGACATAATGTCTTGCACTGTTGCAATGGTTCTACCTGTATCCCTATTTAAACAATCTTCTTTCTAAAACATGCCATTTACTTTCAGCTCATCAAGGGCAAAATTGTTTTGTCTCTGATTCTCAAGGCCCTACACAGTCCAGTCCTGGGTATTTCTCTTGTCTTCTCTCGAAACATTCTCCCTTTCTCAGTACTCTCCATTCACTGGGCTGTTTTAGTTTTCCTTTAGCACACTCTAACACTTCTGTTCCAGATCCCTTTTTTCTGCTGCTGTGGTGTTAGAACCTTTTCCACTCATAAATGTGCATAGCTCTCTCTCACTTCATTTACTTACTTGCTCTTTATGTGGAAGTACTTTTTGGAGAAGATTAACATTTAAATTGTTGGGCTTTAAGCAAAATAGATTGCCCTCAATAACATGGCAAAGCCTCATTTAATCATTGAAGACATTAGGAGAATAAAGACTGACCATCTCAGCAAGCAAGAAATCTACCAGAAGATACTTTAGTGGTCTACAAGGTTCACTGTTCAAAAAATTGTTTTCAACAAAACAGAAAGGCAAATTCATATATAAATACAAATTCATAGTCTCTATATGCACATACCCATTGTTTGTGTGTGTGTGTATGTGTGTGTGTGTGTAAATTTGATACTAGATAGCTCTTATGTCCACTAGAATATAAACTCCATAAAAGCAGAGGTTTTTGTGCTCATTCATTCACCACTTTATCTTCAGCACTAAGCAAGTGCTTTGCACAGAATATTCATTATTTCTTGCATAAATCATGTCTACTGCAAATACTTAAAGTTGTAACTGTTGCTTCAGGAAACTGAGCAGAAACTAGAATTCCTTAGAGTATTTTAAAACTCAATCTACAGGCAAGGTGGTTCACTCCTAACCACTTGGGAAGCAAGGAGTAGGACAATCAAGGTTCAAGGCCAGTGTGGACAAAAAGTTAGAGTGCTGGGAATGTGGCTTAGTGGTAGTGGTAGTGCCTAGCATGCATGATGTCCTAGGCTCAATTCTCAGTACCACATGAACTGAAAAAGCTGGAAGTGGTGCTGTGGCTCAAGTAGTGGAGTTATAGCCTTGAGCAAAAGAAACTGAGGGACAATACCTAGGCCCTGAGTTCAAGCCCCCGGAATGGCAAAAAAGAAAGAAGGAAGGAGAGAGAGAGAGAGAGAGAGAGAGAGAGAGAGAGAGAGAGAGAGAGAGAGAGAGAGAGAGAGAGAGAGAGAGAGAGAGAGAGAGAGAGAGAGAGAGAGAGAGAGAGAGAGAGAGAGAGAGAGAGAGGAGAGAGAGGAAAGAAAGAAAGAAAGAAAGAAAGAAAGAAAGAAAGAAAGAAAGAAAGAAAGAAAGAAAGAAAGAAAGAAAGAAAGAAAAGAAAGGGGAGTTAGAAAGACCATCACAACCAAAACTGGGGTTAGGGGTGCACTCCTATCATTCCAGTAAACAAACCATAGTCTAGGTTGACCCCAGCAAAAAACATGCTATTTAAAGCAAGAAGGGCTGAGGGCAATGACTTAAGTGGTAGAGTACCTGTCTAGCAAACACAAGGCCCTGAGTTTGACCCCCTGTACACAACCACCACCAAAAATAAATCTACAACATTCAAATATCTCTGGAGTAATCTAGAAAAAAATTTTGCACAATAAATGCAAATTCTTGCCTAAAAAGTCTACCTGTTCCATGATGGGGAACACACCCAAAGCCTTATACATGCTAGGCAACTGGTCTACCACTTGCATGTACATTCCCCAACCCCCTCACCAAGAGCTTTTTGTTGGAGCTGTTGCTTCTAAAACATAATATATAGAATAAAATATACATGGTTTTGGTCAGAGAAACAGAACCAGAAAGTGTGTATACATAGAGATATTTATTTTAAGGAACTGACATAGATGATTGTTTAGGCATGACAGGTCCAAAAGCTGCAGTATAGACCGACTTGCTAGAGACTCAAGGAAAAAGCTGTAGTTTGAATCTAAAGATGATCTACTGGCAGAATTATTTCTTGCTCATGGATAGTCTTTGTTCTCCTAAAGTTTTAAGTTGATTAAATGAGGCTTTGCTACATTCTAGAAAGCAATCTACATTATTTACTTAAAGTCTACAAAGTTAAATGTTAACTTCCTCTAAAAAGTACCTTCACATTCAGAAGATTGTTTGGCCAAATATGTGGGCAGTATGGCCCAGCCAAGTTGACACAGGCAATACGTTATCAGATGTAAGTTATTTCAAAATTATATACTTTTTATTTACTTTCTGTGCTTCTTCATATTTATAAGGCTCCTGAGCATGCTAAATTGAAGGAAAGAAGGTGATCAATCAAGGTGTGAGCTAATGTTCATGAAAGAAGGCCAAGGGGACTATAAAGGTGCTCAGTGGTAGAGCGCTTGCCTTGCATGCCTGAGGCCCTGGGTTCAATTCCTCAGCACCACATAAGCAAAAAGAAAAAAGCCGGACGTGGCACTGTGGCTCAAGTGGTAGAGCACTAGCCTTGAGCTGAAGAGCTAAGGGACAGCGCCCAGGCCCAGAGTTCAGGCTCCATGACTGGACCCCCCCCCCAAAAAAAAAAAAAAAGAAAGAAAGAAGGCTAAGGAAATGTAATGAATAATAATCAAAATTACTCTATTAAAAGACCTCCATTATATTGGGGGAACTTTGCTAAATTCTTCAGCTAGATTCTTTACTAAAACAGTCCATGGTTTAATTATGATACCCTTTAAACAAACTGAATTAAGTATAGGAGATCTTCTAACATCAACACTTGTTATTTAAGGTAGTCTAACAGCATCTGTGATCTTTGACTGTCAATTGAACAGAAACTTGGAGGAAAGTCGTAGTCATAGCATTAGGCAAAGTCCCATAATAAGGGGCTTGGCTTGTGATCACTTTAAACTGTAAAACTTAGCAAAACAGTATGATCAATGCAAGCTACATAGGTTTGGGATATGTAATTTCCCATAATAAGAGGAAATATAGGAAACATATATATATATATATATATGCACATGCATACCTGGGCTATCTACATACATATAGATATCTAGATAGATGGATGGTAGACAGACCGACAGACATTCAGATATATATAGACATATAGACAGACAGACAGATAGATGATAGATAGATAGATAGATAGATAGATAGATAGATAGATAGATAGATAGATAGATAGATAGAGATATTTAGTGGACATCTGCCTTTCTATTTTGTTTGAAATTTGTGTTTTTAGATAATGATGACTATGATTTGAAGATTAAAAGCTGTTTGTGACTTAAAAATAGGTAAAAAAGAAAAGAAAATTGTGCTTTTAAATTGTGAATTTTAACTGTGTAGTATTTTTATTAATTCCTAAAGAGTAAATGTTAAGATATATAAGGAAAGCGCTTATAATCATTTAATATCTCAGCATAGATTTGGAAGTCAATAAATACCTGATAGTAAATAACTAGCTAAACCAAAACTGTTGTTACCTCTAGTGCCATGAACTGCATTTTCCTATAACTTGGTTCTAGGTGTTTTTTATCAAGGAAAAAAGTAAAGTAACCTTTTAGTAGACTTGATATTAAACACCCCATTTTAAATAGAGATTCCACAAGAGCTGAGCTGTCAAAATATAAGGTCAGGAAAATATTAGCTATAAGAATCCAAGGGTCCTGTCAGATTGAGACCAGTAGCTCTAATTTTATATTTCTATTTTTTTCACTTACATCTCAGATGTATTGTAATTCAGATATGGGCTGAGGTCATTCTGCCTTTCAGATAAAAAAAAAAAAAATTGGCTTCAGTCTCTGTCATTTGTCCTGTAAGAAGTATAATACTCTCCCTGATATTTCCACAGTTTCCAGAGCTCATGTTCTTATATTTATATTTGTTCAGAATTCTCATTTCTTACTTTATTTTTGTCTGATCCTCTACATTATTCAGGAGGGGAGAGAGGAGAGAGAGGGAGAGAGGGAGTGGGGTGGGGGGGGAAAGGCTAGTTTTTAGGGGACTTGACTAACATCATTATGGAGACCCTTGAGAACCAGGATAACTTTTCTTAGCCAAGTCCAAAGGTCTCAAAAACCAAAGAGCTGATGGTATACTCTAGCCAATGTGTAAAATCTGAGAACCTAGATCTGTACATGGCTGTTCTATCCAGGTCCTCAGCCAATTGGACTATGAGTGCTGATACTGGAGGAGTGTCGATCTTCCTCGCTCAAGTTTACTGGTTAAATGCGAATCTCTTCCAGAAACACCCTCAGAGACATACATAGAATGAATGTTTTACCAGCTGTTTGGGAAGCCCTTACTCCAGTCAAGGTGACACCTAAAACTAACCATCACATTCCCAAAGCCTCCTTTCTGCTTTTCACTTTTCTCTGCTTGTGTACTGGCCTTTGTTCCTTTTGAGAGAATAGTGCAGATAAGGAATTCATGTGAATTGCAGACTTTATAAAAGATTTTGGGAAACAAAGTGGTTAACTCACAGCAAGGAAAACAAAAATATTGCTTGCGTCATGGCTCAATTTCCTTTTGTATTCCCAATCTATTCTTTTGATTCCTTTCTTTCTCTGTTTACCTTATGCCTGCGTTTCTGTTCTTTCTCATTCAGATCACTTCCATCATATTATAGATCACACCTGACTCAGGGCTTCTGAAAGGGATCTTTCAAAATGTAGTCTTACACCAAAGACAGCAATGCTACCAGCTGTTAAAGTAGTTTTCTCATCTGTTATCTGAAAAGGTGACATTGGAAGAAGCAATTCCAAATCTCTTTCTCACCGCCACCCCAGGGGTGTTGTGTGTGTGAGTGCGCACGTGTCAGGGGTGTTGTGTGTGTGAGCGCGCACGTGTATCAACCTCTTTCAATGTGGATCTTTATATATCAAAACATGAAAGGACTTCCTCCAGGTTAATGCGATTTCATCCTTTTCTCTGATTGCATGATTAAGCATTCCCTTTCAGAGACTCAATGTTCTCTTTAAAATTCTACCATGAAATTCTTAAACCTGTTAAGAAGATCATTGTATAAACTCTTTGTAATGAGACCCAATTAGGATGTCTGAGAAGATACCCTTGTGTTTCAAAAAAATATGACCTCTTCTACTGTCAAATGTTCTCTGCTTATATTATTTAAATTATAATACTATATCCAGGAAACTAGAAAGCACAATCCCAGTGTTACATTAAAAACAGGAGAGGTATCAATGTATAAATTAAAGACCCTCTCTCAGCAGATAAGGACTGTTCCTCCAACTGATCCAAAGACCTTGGTTTAATAGTTGCTTAAAATAACTCCTTTCTCATTGGAGCATAAAGTACATTTTAGGAAATGAGTTGGTAGAACATTTGTATCCAGATGGAACTATCAGCTCTCAGAAAATTTGTTTCCTTTATTCTGGCAAAAATCCCTTTTAAGTTTTTCTGTGTGCCAAACACTGTTAAATTCTACTTGAATTAGATAATTTATTTAGTCCTCTACAGCTTCTTGGGGTACAACTCTTCTTTTCCATTTCATTTATAAAAATACTGCGATGTCAGGAAGTTAACTCATCTATTATCACAAGGTATGACACACTTGAGTATGTCATAGAAGAATCTGGAAAGGAAAAGCTGGCATATTTGAACAGGATGGTTGGGAGAGTTCACTGAAAGAGTATTTATGAAAGTGTAGGCAGGGATTAATAGTGTCCAGAAGGCATGTGGAAACACACAAGGGCTACCAACACTAGAAGCTATATCTCCCATAGTCCTCCAAGGCCAGAGGAGGAGCACTAGTTATTGGAATATGGGGAGACCTATAGCCATGGGAGGAGATGCAATCTAAAGTACAGGAAAGTAGGCCTTATCAACTGGTGGCCCAAATAAATAGAAATAGGGTAAATAGCTTCAACAAATTCTCATCTTACTTTCTGATCTCCTGTAAGTGTTTCTATTGACCAAACTCAACCTGAAGGCAAAGGACAAAGGAGCTTGGTTAACTCCCTTATGATCCAGCAACTCCACTTATGGGCATCTACCCAAAAGACCACAAACAAGGCCCTACTAAAGCTTCCACCACAACCATGTTCATTGCAGCATTATTTGCCATAGCTAAGATATGGAACCAGCCCAGATGCCCCTCGGTAGATGAATGGATCAAGAAGATGTGGTACACACACACACACACACACACACACACACACACACACACACACACACACACACACACACACACACACACATACACACACACACAATGGAGTTCTATGCTTCCATCAAAAGGAATGGCATTTGTAAGGAAATGGAAAGGCTTGGGAAAAAATTATACTAAGTAAAGTAAACCAGACCCAAAGAAATGAATGCTACCCCTCATTTGTAAGAACTAGAATATGTCTACAATATTCTTAACAGGGATTCACAATGGCCCAGTTGCTTTGTGCATAGGACCATTTATAATGAGGCACATCAACATGAACTCCAATATATGGAAATAAGAGGTTATTACTATGTCCTGTATGTAATTTTTTTCTTTTTTCTTTTTTTTTCCTAGTTTCTCTTAGTTTTTGGTACCTAAGTTTTTGTATCTAAGACCGTTCGATATATGGAACGGAAAGGGAATCATAGAAACAAAGGGACAAGGGATGAACCAATGCAACATTGATACTTACTCGATACTAGGTAGGATAAGAAGCTTACAACCTGGGGGCAAGGGGAATAGGGAGGGGTGAGTAGGAGATAATGAGGGATTGGGTAACCATGATTAAAAACAAACATACTCATTACCTTACTTATGTAACTGTAACCCCCCTGCTCATCACATTTTTGTAAACTAATTTTTTTTTAAAAAGGGGCCTGGTTAATATAGTCTAGGAAAGTGAAGTATCCTGGGCAAAGAGCAGAAAGTGAAAATTAGATGTAGAGAAGAAAAAGCCCGAGCCCTTGACCACCATACCTCCTCTTGCCTTATAGGTGTTGATAATTTCCACAAGTTAGGTTATGCTGTATAAAGATGATACTGAGGGAGGAGTACTGGAGTAGAAGTTAGGAAAATGACATGCTGGAAATTATGTGAATTGTTAGAGTATAAACTTCATAAATATAAACTTCTTTTCCCTTATGTATCATGAGGTTCCAAACAAATAATACAAAACGGTCAAGTTGGAATGCTGAGAAAAAGGCTGAAAATTTATGATTGAACCAGGAGGGACTTTTTTTTTTTTTATCAGATTGTACATTATTTAGAATGTAAGTCTTTGAATGATGATGGCTGGTGAGAACATATATAAGCAGTTTGCATCTGTTTTAGTAAAATAGGAACATTAGGAGAGTGTGACAACCTAAGCCAGGATAGTAGCATTCAGTGAAGGGCAGAATAACAGCTCTTAGATCTGGGCATTATTAGGTCAAGGACTGAATGCCCTAAATGCCCTAATATTTGGGCTTTAATAGGTCAAGGACTAAGCAAAGATTGAAAACAATTAAGAGGGGTGAGTAAAGGACAGAATCTCTTGTGTGAAAACAAATGCTTCCTTTATAAAGAGCTGGATAGCGCATGGTTTAGATTTATGGGCCCTACAATCCCTGCCACTGCTGTCGACTCTGCCACCATAGAGCAAAAGTAGCCTTAGAAATGTACACATAATTTTTTCCAAACCTTTCCATTTCCTAACAAATGGGGAAATGTCATTCTTTCTGATGGAGGCATAGAATTCCATTGTGTATATATACCACATTTTCTTGATCCATTCATCTACTGAGGGGCATCTGGGTTGGTTCCATATCTTAGCTATAGTAAATAATGCTGCAATAAACATAGTTGTGCTGGTAGCTTTAGTGTGGTCTTGTTTGTAAACATTTGGGTAAATGCCCAAAAGTGGGATTGCTGGATAATAGGGGAGATCTATGTGAAGTCTTTTGAGGAACCTCCATACTGCTTTCCAAAGTGGTTGAACAAGTTTACATTCCCACCAACAATGAAGTAAGGTTCCTTTCTGTCCACATCCCCTCCAGCATCTGTTGTTGTTAGAGTTCTTGATTTTTGCTGTGCTAACTGGAGTGAGGTGATATCTCAATGTTGTTTTGATTTGCATTTCTTTAAGTGAAGTAAGCCAGGCCCAAAGAAACATAGGTCCCATGGTTTCCCTTATTTGCAATATCTAGTATAGGTATGAGTCAAGCGGAAAAGGTCAGTTAATGTGATGTTAGGAAAATGAACCCTTAAATATGTATTTTAATGTTTTCGTTTCTTTCATGCATGAGTTTCTAACGCATTTATAAGATTATTTCTTTGTTGCTTTGTATGTCCCTCCCCCACAGTGTAATCCCCGCTTTCACTATATTTGATGTCAGTATAACATGTGGAGGAGATGGGGACAAACAAGTCGTTTAAGGATTCAGGTGGACCTGTTGCAACAATGAGAAGTACAAAATGTCATGTCAAAACCAGCTTTACAATGTCGGTGTGTGGGGGGGAGGGGGGTATGATTGGGTGGGGGGGAGGGGGGAGGCTGGGAAGGGAGGTGAAGGGTAAACAAAGGAGGAGGCTGCAATGCTTGGTAAGAAATGTATGCATTATCCTGCCCATGTAATTGTAACCCCTCTGTACAATATGTTCTCAAATAAAATTAAATTAAATTAAAAAAAAAAAGAAATGTACACATAAATGACTATGCCATGTTCCAATAAAAAGTTATTTATGGGCAAAAAGAAGATGAAGAAGTATGGTACCTGAAGATATCTAAATCCGAATTGCTGGAACCTGATGTTATTAAGGTTAAGGACTTTGAGATGAGGAAATTATTCTGGTTTATACAGTGAGTCCAATCTATACCTATGTCCTTAAAGATCTATCCTTAGCTGCAGAAAACCAAAGACATGACAGCATGAAAATGACTCAACTTTTAATGCTGACAATGTAGAAGATAGAAAAGAGGGGGCCACTAACCAGAGGATGTAGGCAGCATGTAGATAGAAGGCAGAAAAGGCAAAGATGTGATTTCTACCTTAGAACCCTCAGCAAGGGCTGCAACCCTATCAACACCCTGATTCTTAGCACAGTGACACCTATATCAGATTTGTACATACAAACTTGCAAAATACATGTGTATTACTTTAAGATGCAGAAGCTATGTTGCTTGTTATGGCAGTAATAGAAAACTAGTTTGGGGCTGGAAATGTGGCTTAGTGGTAGAGCCCTTGTCTCACATGAATAAATCCCTGGGTTTGACTCCTCAGTACCACATACACAGAAAAAGCTGGAAGTGGTATTGTAGCTCAAGTGGTAGAGTGCTAGCCTTGAGCAAAAGTTCAGGGATTTTCATTTTTTTTGTTTTACAGTAAGAGATAGCCTCAGTATATAAATTCTGCTTATATAATGACTGATGTTAACTGATATTCAGTGGACTCCAAACATCAAGATTTAAGCCAGTATTTAACTGCATACCAGTGTTACTTGAGAGTAGATTAATAGCTCATATTGCTGTGGTTTTGTTTGTTTTCATTTTTGTTTGAAGTATCTCCACCTTGGCACTGAACATTTTGTTTGGCGTTGTAGTAAAACATTAAAGGTGAGAATAATCCTTTGAACAATGGTTTCAGAACTAATAGCCTAACTCATGGCCCTGTTGAGTAGAAGAATCAAAACTTTTTTCTTTTTTCTTTTTTTTCTTTCTTTCTTTTTTTTTGGTTGGTCCTGCAGTTTGAACTCAGGGCCTGAGCCATGTCCTTGAGCCTCTTTGTGCTCAAGGCTGGAGCTCTACCATTTGAGCCACAGTGCCACTTTCAGCTTTTTCTGAGTGGTTTATTGGAGATAAGAGACTTTCTTACTCAGGCTGGCTTTGAACCATGATCCTCAGATCTCAGTATCTTGAGTAGCTAGGATTACAGGCATAAGCCACAGGCGCCTGGCCCTTTTTTTTTTTTTAATCAAGTCAATCACAGAACCTTCATTTTTTAGTACCACATTTTTACACCCAAATTATTATTCTGATTATACACAAATCACATACCTGGGATTCCTGACCAACCAGCATTCACCATGGAGATTATAAAATGCTACTGTTTTTTTCAAATATTACATGACTTATAAGTACCTGTTACATAGCCACATGGAATCTATAAACTGAGTGAATTGTTTAAGCTCAAGATACCTGCAATGAAAGGGTAAAAGTAATTAGGAGGAGAAGGATATAAGGAAGGTCCAAGTTATATAGGTATTACACGAATTCTTGTCTTTGTGATGTAGAAGAGAAGCCCTAATACTTCCATCTGCATTTGGTATCAGCCACAAAGACATTCTGATGCTTTGGCAACTGCAAAATCTTCAAAGTACGATTCACTTCACAGAAGAAAGCTCATTTCCAGATACTTCCTTCTGTTTTGCAAGTAGCACCACCTAAGAAGGAAGAGAATCTGCCTTTGTATTAAGCTTCCTTTGTTGTTTTTTGTTTCAGACATGATTTTTGAGTTTGAAGTCCCAGGACTTTGGATGAAAAGAATTTTAGAGATATGGGGAGGGGTCCCTGTGCGAAAGCGTCTGCTTCCATCTCTGAGTGCCCACATGCCAAGTGGCTGATTAGACCTCAGGCCATAGAAAGAGAACAAGAGAATCAGCCATATCAGGATGGAAGATTCCGATTGCACCACAGTTGACACCTACTTATTATTTTTGTAGTCACTTTCCCAAAGCTAGAAGGAGAAATGCTGTCACCCCTAGGAGACATCCCTGTAGGGTAGATCACAGGAACAGTCTGCAGAGGGACAGAAAAAGAGAACTTACAGATGACTGCTCTGCAGAGGATGCAGTATTCATATTTCATTTCTTCTCCTTTCAAAACCTTTTCATTGTAAGTATTCTCTTGGCAACTCTGGCAGGTAAACTGAAGACCAATCCCTATAAACTTGGGTTTATGCTACCTACTTTAGTTGTGTCTTCTAAGGATAGCTTGCTCAACATCTTCCCACATCCATTTGTACCTAGCAATGCTCATCCATGTTCTCATATTTAGACAAGTGCACTTTTTGATTCCATTCAATATCTAATCTGAAAAAAAAAACAAACACCTGACATTTAAAAACTTCAACTTCTATCAAAGGTACAAAGCTTTCTTTGTTCTGTTCTGTTTTGTTTTTAGTACTGTAGTTTGAACACAGAGTACAGAGCCACATTCCCAGACTTGTAATAAGTAACAAAACAAAACACAAATCTATGTACCATCAATGTATCGGTTAGCCTATTTTTGTCTGCAAGCTTCAGAGTATGGAAAGTGGTTTAAAGAACAGAGACAGTTATAATCTCTCCTACCAGCAAACCTGGGTGACTCCAGGTTGGTTCAGGCCTCCAAGCGTCTCCACCTTCTGCTCTCCCATCCTTCACATATTTGCTTTCCAAAAGTTCTAGGCATCACTTCCTCTCAGAACCAAGTCCCTCTTCTGCATGTCTTCCTCCCCCATCCCCATACCCCGTATTTTTTTTTAAAACAAGAGAAGGAAATGATTCCCCAGATGGTTCCAGCAGGAATGTCTCCTTAAAAACCTTGCCAAAAATAAATCCCTAAACCAACCCCAGAGAAAGTAGCTGAGATGACCTTGTTTGGTTTCTCAATTCATTCTGGATCTGGGCACAATTTTCTGGAACATCTCCTCCTCAACACCAAAGTAACAAAATCAGAGTGCCAATGACAAAAACAGAGAGAAAGAGAGAGAGAGAGAGAGAGAGAGAGAAAGAGAAAGAGAAAGAGAGAGAGAGAGAGACTCTTGTGTAGACAATGAACAATGATTTCTGCATGACAAGGAGAGTAGAATGTTAGAAAATATCAGGTGTCAGAGAGATTCTGATTTTAGATGGATTCCAGGTGCCTGTAATTTTATTTTTCTCCTGTGCTAAGGATCAAACTCATGGTCTCACACATAGGGGAGGTGGGGTAAATGCTTTACCACTGAGCTACATTCCCAGACCAAGAGTTTGTATTTTAACAGGCTCCTGGAACAACTGGGATCTGCTTTATCTGCCAAACACAGTTTGAAACACTGCTCAAGGGAAATAACAAAGGTATATCTCAGGGGAAAAAGAAAAGCCAGCACAAGTACTCAAATTAGGACATGAGAGAAGATTAGCATAGACCCTATGCAAGGATGACATGCAAATTTATGAAGCATTCTATTATTGTTGTAGTTGTTGGTTGTTGGGTTTGAACTGAGGGCCTGGGCTCTGTCCCTGAGGTTTTTTTGCTCAAGGCTAGTGCTCTAGCACTTTGGGTCACGGCACCACTTCCAGTTTTCTAGTGGTTAGCTGGAGATAAGCGCCTCATAGACTTTCTTGCCCAGTTTGGCATTGAACCTCAGTCCTCAAATCTCAGTCTCCTGAGTAGCTAGGATTACAGGCATGAGCCAACTGGCACCTGGAGCATTGTGTGTGTGTGTGTGTATGTGTGTGTGTGTGTGTGTGTGTGTGTGTGTGTAATTTTTTTTGGGGGGAGGGGAGTCATGAGACTTGAATTCAGAGCCTGGGCATTGTCCCTGAGCTTCTTTTGCTCAAGGCTAGCACTCTACCACTTGAGCCACAGCACCACTTCTGGTTTTTCTGTTTATGTAGTACTGAGGAATCAAACCTAGGGCTTCATGCATGCACTCTACCACTAAGCCACATTCCCAGCCCCACATTCTATATTTTTTTAAAAGGAGCAGGGAAGAAACAGAGGAGTTAAGAAAAAGTAATATGGATTAGATGAATTTGAATATCATTATATAATGAATATATATATATATTGAATATATATAATGAATATCATTATATAATGATATATATCTCATTATATAATCAATTTATGCTAATAGAAAAATTTTATAGAGATTTTTTTCTCTTAATCCATCAATAAAGAGTCACTGTTGGGCAGAAGATACAGCTCAGTGGTAGGGTGCTCTCTTAGCTGGTGCAAGGTCCAAGGAGAAAAAAGGATTAGAAACAGATTGAGAATTGATGCTTAGAACCCTTGGATATGCTACTGCAAAATATCCCACCTTAGCATCTGACCTGAGAGCACTTAAGAAGACACAAGAAAAGCCATCTCCTACCCACTGCCCCGCATTTATCTAAGAAGAAGACATAACTTTTTAATTTTTATTATTTTTTCTTTTTTTTGTCGGTTGTGGGGCCTGAACTCTGGTGCTGTCCCTCAGCTCTTCAGCTCAAAGCTAGCACTCTACCACTTGAGCCACAGTGCCACTTCTGACATAACTTTTTTTAAAGGTGTTTCTTCTCTCCTTTCTGGCAGGACAAAGATGGGTCACTAGAGACAGCTAAGAACCCTACCAGCATAGGGGAAAAAATAAACCACAAAATTTGCCATTCCTTGAGATTCTAAGGACTTTTTTCTTTTGTCTTATATCTCTAAATCTGTACCTTTGTTGATAATGGTGATGATGGTGCAAAGCATGAATCCAAAACCACCCCTGAGAATGACTAATACTCTGAGTTTCTCCCATATATCCCGTATGTGAAGTATACATGTTAATGTACTGTTGTTTGTTTTTCTTGTGTCGATCTGTTTTTGGTTTTGTTTTGTTTTTTTCCTACAAGGATCTATCCCAACTACCAACACAAAGACTAGAGAGAAAATTATTTTTCCTCCCCTGCAGTGCCACAGGCTCAGAGGCAAGAAACATATTGTTTCCAGTGAACTGCAAAGAGTGTAAATGGAGGATAACACAGGAGGAAAAGCTGGAGGGAGAGGAAGAGTGGTGGTGCAGTGAAAGAGGTAAACACTGGCCAGATGACAGGAGACCCAGAATGTTAAGCAGTTCAGAGTTATTCTGTGGGCAGTAGATAAGAATATAGGACATATCAATTTATAAATACCTAGAATATTGTAAACTCAAAAGTAGATATTTAAAAATTCCAGGGAGGAAATTTTTTACTCTTAACTGAATATACCATGAAGATAAATCTGACTCCTTCCAAGTGGTATTTTAAGTGGTTACTAAATGAATGAAAAAAAATATATAGTGATTCATCCTAAGGCTTATGAGGTCACCATGAAATTGGCTTCTTAATTATAGCTGGTGACAATATCTACTAGAACAACCTCTTTGGAAGACAACCTGGAGATTTCCATCAGATACTTTTAAAAAGATGCTTTTATTCATTGATCTATTTCTGGATTTTAAGAAAACAACTCAAAACATGCAAAAGACTCTATGTCTGAAGCTGTCCATTGCAACATTACATAATTATAAAGCAATTATATTGAAAGCTAAGTCTGCTAAGCAACACTAAGAACTATTTACAATGTTGTAATATTGATAGAGAGGTGATAAACAAGCCATTAATCATGTGGCAACACCAGACAAATGTAAGTTGAGTGACATCTTTACAATATAACCTACTTGTGTGTTCAGAATATCTATGTTCTGAAAGACTGAAACAAGTTTGGATGACAGAGCAGGATGTCTCGAATAACAAAAGGACATACAAACACACATATACATACAGGAGAAAGGAAAGGAAATTGTTTACATTGAAGGATGCTGAAGAGATGTTATGATTAGATGTAATATATAATCCTGGATTGTATCCTTGAATAGAAAATGTTATTAAAAATGATACTTAGGGGTTGGGAATGTGGCTTAGTGGTAAAGTGCTTGCCTAACATGCATGAAGCCCTGGGTTTGATCCTCAGGACCACATAAACAGAGAAAGCTGGAAGTGGCTCTGTGACTCAAATGGTAGAGTGCTAGCCTTGAACAAAAGAAGCTCAGGGACAGTGTCCAGGCCCTGAGGTCAAGTCCCAGGACTGAAAAAAAAAAAGTTACTTAGATAATTGAGGGAATCGCGATATAAAAATATACACTGAAACATTTAGTGATGAGGGAATATAATGAATGAAATTCACCATCAGGAAAAACATTGTACAAGATGGAGAATGAAAATAATAAGTGTACCAGAGCACACGTGCATGCATGTACGCACGCGCGCGCACACACACACACAAACACACACACACACAGAATGAGAGAATAAAATATATCCAAAGTGTAGCAATAATGATGTTGAAGTAGAGAGATTATTTGCATTTGCAATTTCTCTTTATTAAATTTTCTGAAGGTAGTTACTATATTTCTTTCACTTAGATGTTCTATTATATTTGGTGGCACATGTTTTGCATGTGAGTATGGTCTATATCAGCTACCCTCTAATGATTATTTGGGATTTGCCTCATCTCCATAGTAGACTCATGTGCTATACATTTGTGGAATCATCATCCAGTCTCACTTTTTGAAGAAAGACAACCAAGTAAGTAGGTCAGCCAAAAATTCCCTACCCAAAATCATGATATAAATAAATAAAAAACATCTTGATCAACTGAGGACAAAATGACTCACGTTGCAAATTGTCTACATAATATGAAGTACAAAAAGTTCTCCCAACTTATTTAACTTTAATCATTTATCTGTATAAAATCTATTTTAAACTTAAAAAAACTCCTAGTTTCAGTGTGAATATTTAAATTAAATGGAAATAGTGATAAATAACAATGAGAATGGTTAAATGACATTCTCAAGGGTTTCTATTTGAAAACAAAATTAGTGGCTCTCTTCTGTAATCCTAGCTAGTTAGGAGGCTGAGATCTGAGGATCTTGATTCTAATCTCCACTTATCCATTTAAAAACTGGAAGTGGAGGTATGGCTCAAATGGTATGGTACCAGTTATGATTGAAAAAGCTAAGCAAAATCTTGAGGCCCTGTGTTCAAGCCCCAGTACTGGCACCGGCTAGATGCCAGTGGCTCATGCCTGTAATGCTAGCTGAGATCTGAATCTTAGGAGGCTGAGATCTAAGGATTGAGGTTCAAAGCCAGCCTGGGCAGAAAAGGCTGTGAGACTTATTTCTAACTAACCACCAGAAAACTGGAAGAGGCGTTGTGGCTCAAAGTGGTAGAGCTCTAGAAATGAGCAAGAAAGCGCAGAGGGCAGCAGATAGGAAGGGGGAAATGAGAGGGAAAGACGAAGCAAAAGGACAGAAATGTACATATCACCTGATTTGGAAGAAATAGTTGTATTGTCAAAGCTTATAGAATTCACAAACTTTATAGACCATGATAATGACATTTGCCTTGTAAAGGTTAAATGTGTTCGTGACTTTAACTAAGTATCACTATCCCACAATACTGTGATATTTGTGAAATTTATGTAATTAATCTCAGTTTTAAAAAAGTTACTAAAAAAAAAAGGTCAGGGACAGAGATCAGGCCCTGAGTTCAAGCCCTATGACTGACAAAAAAAAAAAAAAAAGGAGGAGAAGAAGGAGACAAATATATGGATAGATAACAGATCAAAGTTACTTTGGGCTTGGATGTATGTGGCTCAGTTGCAGAGCACAGTCTAGACCATGGGTTCATTCTCCAGCGCTGTAAAGTATAGACAGATAGACAGGCAAGCAAATTACAACCTAGTATCATGACATGTACATGCACATGCACCTGCCCCAGCTATGTGGGAGACTGAGGTAAAAGAATATCTTTTTTTTTTTTTTTTTTTTTTTTTGGTCCGGTCATGGGGCCTGAACTCTGGGCCTGGGCGCTGTCCCTCAGCATTTCAGCTCAAGGCTAGTGCTCTACCACTTGAGCCACAGTGCCACTTCCGGATTTTTTTCTTTTTGCTTATGTGCTGCTGAGGAATCGAACCCAGGGCCTCGAGCATGCAAGGCAAGCGCTCTACCACTGAGCCACCTTCCCAGCCCATAAAAGAATATCTTAAGCAAAGAAGTTAGATTCAGTCTGGACAACATCATGAGATGCCAGTACCTCAAATAAAATAAAATGTTCATTACTTAACAATTTATTATAAAAATTGTAAAATTTGCCTTAATATCAAGTTGGTAATGAGATGTTTTGAAAAATTTGCTCATGTCTATAACAGGTAGAATAATTTTTAAGCTAAAGTCATATATCCCCTTCAGAATATTTGTTATATATGTGTAGCTCCTTTTTTTATTGTCTCTTTAAATCAACTTCACATTTTCTTAAACAAATATAATTTATAAAGAAGCCTTAAATCACTGCCATGAATTGAAAAACATTATTACTTGCCATGAATAAAAGATACCACATAAATAAATACAAATGAAAACTAAGCTGTTTGTAAATTCTTTCTGGTTATTATTGTTCCACAAGTTCTTTATTAAAAAAGAGATATTTTCAAATACCAAAAAAAAGGGTGTTTAAGTCTAGGTCCAAACTGAGTTTTGTTTTGTTTTTGTCAGTTGTGGGGGCTGAACTCTGGGCCTGGGGGCTGTACCTCAGCTCTTCAGCTCAAGGCGAGTGCTCTACTATTGAGCCACAGCCCCACTTCTGGCTTTTTCTGCTTATGTTGTACTGAGGAATTGAACTCAGGGCCTCATGTATCCAAGGCAAGAACTCTACCACTGAGCCACCTTCCCAGCCCCAAGATTTTCTTTTTATCTTGGTATCATCATGAGGATTTTAAAGAAACAGAAAAGGAAATGGCTTTTTTGGGATTCAACATGTATTGAATACAGTTCTGTGGGACCACTTACAGCTACTGGAATATAGTTTCAAATTTTGACTATCTCCATTGAGCACAATTAATATTACATACCTTCACCCTTTAGATCCATGTAAAAAAATCTGTTTTATCAAAAGATTTATCTAGGGGACAGGAATGAAAACTGAAAATGTCTTTCTTCACTAGCCGTGTAACATCTTTGGGCTAGTCCCAGAAGATGCTGTTTTTGCAGTACTCTGCAAGCTGTATTTATAACACGTATTTCTTGACCCACTGGCCTATATATTAGTATAGCATCTGCTTTCTGCTTTTCAGAGCTAAGTTCATTCCCCTCTGCTATACTTCTTTGACTCAACATAGACTCTGGGGACCCAAGCTTAGAATATCATCATAGAAGTGGCCAGCAAAATGTAAGATAGGCATTAGTACCCAGTACAATACCCTAGTAGGAATGCCTGTTACCTAGAAGCTGAAAACAAGTTCAACCCAGCAGGTCCTTCCTACCTCTGCCAATGCTATGTCAAGCCAGGAGCAGTCTTTGTAACATGACAAAGATGGGAATTATAAAAGACAAAAATGGGGTATTGGGGGCATAGCTCGGGTGGTAATGCATCAGCCAATGAGTGAAAGCATCAGATACAGAGTTCAAGTCTTGCTCTGGAACAAAACCAAAAAGACAAAATGACCTACTGAGTTTGTGCAGATATGTTTCCTTCTAATTGGAGGTCATGTCACCATAGGCATTCTCCTGCAGGATAGATCGAATACTTCATTTGACTCCTGAGAAGCTCCATAGCAGCTCCCAAAGGGGAATTCATCGGAACTTAGCTAACAATAACCAGGAGCCCTTTCACTGCTCACAGGAGTCTAGTCCTCAGGAAGGTTTAGGTGTTCAGGCTGTCTTACTTGTCTTGGTTTGTTGCGGGGGGTGGGTTCAAACTCCTGGGTTCAATCAATCCTTCCATTTTGGACTCGCAAGTTACTGAGATTACAGGTAAATGCTACCATGCCCCTGGCTTAATAGAATGTGTGTGTGCCAGTACTTGAGTTTGAATTCAGTGTCTGGCCTCTGTTTTTCAGTTTTTTTCATTCAAGGATAGTGCTCTTCTACTTGAACCTTACCTCCACTTCTGGCATTTTTGGTGGTTATTTAGAGATAAGAGTCTCATGGATTTTCCTGTCTGGGCTGGTTTTAAACCTCAATCCTCAGATTCAGCTCCCTGAGTAGCTAGGACTATAGGCCTGAGCCACAGGTGCCTGGCTGTAATAGTATTTTAAATAGCTCCTCTGTGGGTAGGCGGTGCAGTCACAGTTGATAACCAAGCATAGAGAGCTGGCAGTTTCTATCACTGGAGTTTCAAGGACAGGGTAAGGCTGGAGCTGTGGAGTTAAGCGTCAGAACAGTGCTTTATCCTAATGATACCATCTTTGCTGTCACTATACCAGGAAATTGGCAGCCTACATTAACAATTTATAATATAATGTTTTAAGGAAAGTTGTTTAAAAATCCCATTTAGCTAGTGGTAATATATTAGCCTTGAGCAAAAAAAGCTCAGGGACTGTGCTCAAGTCCTGAGTTCAAGCACCTGTGACACATTCAACGACTGTCACACATAACACACACACACACACACACACACACACACACACACACACACAAAGAAATCCCACATACATTTTTACCTAACAAAACGGAGATAACTATTTGCTAATAACTCTTTCTCTCCATTCATATCTCGTGGGCTGGAGTTCAGTGGCAGAGTCCATCAGCTAGTTCTTTCTTTTCTTCTTTTCTCCATTTTCCTTCGTCTTTAGATTGAAGTTCTATTTTCACACTTAAAAGACAGGTGGACCTTTTGCAACAATGAGAAGTACAAAACGAGCTTTACAACGTTGGTGCGGGGGGGGGGGGCGGGGGGGAGAAGGAGAAGGATTGGGATTGGGATTGGGGGGAGGGGGGAGACTGGGAAGGGATGTGAAGGGTAAACAAAGGAGGAGGCTGCAATGCTTGGTAAGAAATGTACGCATTATCCTGCCCATGTAATTGTAACTCCTCTGTACAGTATGTTCACAAATAAAATAAAATTTAAAAAAAAAAAAAGACTGGATAGGAGCCTCTAATCCTCGCTACTCAGGAGGCTGAGGAGTGGAGGAGTGAGCTACTCGGGAGGCTGAAGCTGGCCCAGGCAGTTAAGTCCTAGAGACTCTTATATCCAAGTAAGCATCAAAAGTGCCTAAAGTGGAGGTGTGGCTTATGTAATTAAGTGGTAAGCACTAGCCTTGAGCACAAAAGCTCAGGTACAGTGCCCCAGGACCAGTACCAAAAGAAAAAAAAATGAGATGATGAGATCTACCCCTATCTAGAAATAAACACCTCTTTAATTGTGTACTGTATGATCATTTCTCATTTTCAGCTGGTTAGTGACATGAAATTTAAAGCTGTTATTAAAATAATATTTATGAATAGGATAGATAGCACATTGAATTTGAATTGACTTCGAAATATTGCTGTAATAAAGCTCCAATCAGTAACCCAACAATGAAAATACCTTTTTCATATTCTGTAAGAGAGCAGCTTAATTGATAGGAAAAGTCACCCCATCTTCCTTCAAGCAAGCAGAAACATTGTGGTGTCATTTGTAATTCTGGCAGAATCAGCACATCCTCTCCGCCCACAGGTTAAAGCTCTATGTGCTGATTCTGAGTGACAGGAACAAATGTCATTCCAACCACCACCTCAGCATGAGGAGGACTCCTGGGTATAAAGCTAGTCCTCTCTCTTGCTGGGGTATTGCAAAGTTTAATTAATGTTTGCAAAACACTTGAAGGACTTATATGGAAATTACTATGTAATTACAAAAGATTACTGTGAGGGAAAATGCTACTAAAATTTACTGGGAGAGGAGGAGAAAGTAATTGGTAAATCTTATGCTGTACTTTGAAAATTACATCAGACAGAAGTAAATTGAGTTTGTGAAGACCAAAGAAAAAGGGAGTTATCTTAAGTAGAGTGGTCTATAAATTCAAGGTATTATTAAGTTTCCTGGCTCAGTTTAATTTTGTTTAAATTCATAATAATGGAACAAACATAACCAACTAGATTAAAGCCATTTGTTATAGAGATTAAAATCTGCTCTTTATTTGATATCTGTCTGGAAAAAGCCCTAGTGTATCACAGAGCCTTAGTTCTCTCTGAAGTTCAACCAGAAAACACATCCCAGCCACCCTGATGGTAATTGGATTTATTTGGAGTTCTTTCTGTACAGAGCTCATGGATGCCTATCCAAGCCCCATATTACCTTTGTTGGATTACTTCTGCAATATCAGTTACATTTTGCATTTTATTCATTTTGTGTGTTTCCAAAGCAAGAACATCTGAATGGAGCTTGTTTGTCTGATCTCATCATTTCAAAACCATGTAATCTGTAGTCATATTCCACTTCCCTCCCCCCGGCACATTTTCTGGTACAATTTAAAATTTATTTACCTTATTTCAGGGCTAATGGATTAAGGAGAATTATTATTCCAACGATTTCATTGAAGCCAATGTTTGCAAACCCTGATTTAGAGTATAGGAAGCGGTTACTGGTGGCTGAGAGCTTGACTGCCCAGGAATGCACAGCTCGACTCCAGGCTGAGTTTAATATTTCTCCTTCACAACCAACCTGTAGGAGTTGGAATCGCAGAAACCAGCCCTTGCTCAGGCAGTGGTATAATAACCTGACTATGGAGAGAGAATGCTGGGTTGCCACAGCAAGGCAGGGTTACCAATACTATTCCTTAGCCAGAAAAGTTGTTCATTCCAGGCATTCCCAATACAGCACCAGGGCTGTGGCCTGGGTAACATCTAAGAAGGTGGCAAGAGGAGAACAAAGAGATAAGGTTCTCCAAGAACATGGCCAAACATTCATGTGGATCTTGTTGGGAGTTGTTAGTATCAAGCACGTTCAAGCCTCAGGAAAAATGATAGGAACTAGATAGGAACTCCTCAGCCAGGGATGCAGAGAACCCAGGAAGATACAGAAAGACAATCAAAGGCAGGGACATGTGACAGGCCAGAAGCACGTTCTTCGTGTGGGAGCAAATGGTAGTAGCTTATTTGTTTGTACCATCACTCTCCAATGCTCCTCCTATCAGGACTCATAGCTGGTACCTGCAAACCTTCAGTATCTTTGCTAACTTCTTTGATATAAACAGGGAAAAGAAACAAAAAACAAAACCGGGAGCTCTGTGCCAAGGAAAGCAGCCATGGAAGAGGAACCATTCCCACTTCTGTGAGGTTCTCTGTTTGTTTGTTTGTTTGTTTTACTGGTAGGACCCTGAGTAGAGAACCACTATTCTTCAGTGAATCACTTGTCTTATAAAACCTTGCTTTGTGTGTGTGTGGGGGGGGGAGATGGGGGGTTCAGGGGGAGATCGGGGAGGGAGTAATAATGTTCAACAAGAATTATATTTGTTTCCTTACTTATGGAACTGTAACCCCTCTGTATATCACCTTTACAATAAAAATAATAAATAAAACCTTGTTTTCTCCATGAGCACAATCCCCATTAGTAAGTATTCACCCTATTGAAATAGTCCAAATAGAATCATGACTGATCATTATGTCCTTTACCAGAACAAACTCCTTAGCTCAGAGGCACATCACGGTCTGAGACATACACCTTCAGACCCCCTGTTGTGCCTTCTCCCAGCCTTTCAGTCTATTTGCCATTTACCATTAGTGAATGATAAATGATGGGATATCTTTCCTTGTACATTATATTTAACAGCCCTATAATGAAAATCAGGGCTAATAAGAGAAATATATAACCCCTTTATTTAATCAATGTTTCATATAATATTGGAGCCTTTAGAAATGAAGATCCAAATGCCAAGGAAATGTTCTTCTGCTTAGACTGAAGAATGAACAGCCCAGTAGATAAGTGATTGGACAAAAGGGACTGAGCTGATAGAAACAGACTGAGCTATCTGTTCTGAATCCTAGGGGCCTTTCTACATAGCTTTCCTTTCTTCTGGGCGGGCTGGGTTGCAGACTTGCTTAGTTTGCCTTGGGATAAAGGAACTCTAGTTTTTATGATCTGACATGGATAAGAATCTGACTTCTATAACCCATTTTAGGGGATTATAGTAAGTAAATATGTAAGTCAGTAGCAGTCATTTATTATTATGTACCAGTATTATGTACTGTGTAGTTAAATGTGCTATGCTTTCATATGACTTGACACTAGCATCACTACATATGTGAATAATGCCTTGCTCTGCTGTGCTACAGCAGCTACTGACATTACCAAGTGACAGGAATCTTCCAGCCCTTTAAAGTTTTATGAGACTCCTGTGGTATATATAACAGATGGTATGCTATTAGCCAAATATCACCCTGTGGCGCATGACTGTACAGTTTTGAGTCTTTGGACCTTAATGAATTCATTATTTGATAATGTGATTAAATAAATTTGTTATTGGGTACAGCAGGAGCAGAGAGGGCTAAAAAATGAGGGTGAATGAAGAATAGGGTCAACATAGATTATTTGCATATATGGAAACAGAACAATGAAATCTACTGAAATTAAGATGGGGGAGAGCAATCAAGGAGTTGATTCTGATCAAGGTTGATCAGAAAAAAAATCTATGTCTATATCTATATGTCAATGCCCTTACTGTGAGTTACAGAAACCAGATCTTCTTCTCCAAGGTAGGTCGTGTGTTTGTGTGTGTGTGTGTGTGTGTGTGTGTGTGTGTGTGTGTGAATATCACACTGAAAATCCCCAATGCAATTAATGTATGCTAATAAAGTATGTGAAGTTGTTATAATTTTCTTATATGAATCTTCTTTTATTATAGAAGTGTTTAGATATGACATTTGTAATGAGTAAGGAAAAAATAAAATAAAAACCTACACTAAGTTACAAGCCTTCTAACCCCACTTACCCTTAAAATTGAAAAAACCCAGCGGTACTCTAAGCCACAATAAAGTTAGAGAATAGATACTCAGTCCTTGTTGAAAAAAAATCTGCTTGTTTCACCGACACAAAGTTAGAATAGACCCATCCTGTTGCTGTTTACATGAAAATGAGCTTTGCTGCTGTTTTTGGTTGACTGATAACACCCTTTAGAGTTTGAAAGCACTAATTAAATGTCAAAGGGACCAAATTGCAAGGAGTGAATTGTCTTCTAATTAAAAGGGGAAAGCCAAAAGTGAATGGCTTAAGTGGTCTGCTAATTGTTTAGAGTCACCGTGCTGAATCTTTACAGTCACTCATTTCTTTTCTTTTCTTTTCTTTCCTTTTTTTTCCCTGAGGGGTGGGGGTGGTGATAACACTAGAAATTGAACACACAGACTCATATTTTCAAAGCAGGAGCTCTACTGTTTGATTCACAATCCCAGCCCCTATATGTTAACTACTTTTGAAATGCAAACTGGCCTTAGGGCTTCAGTGCTCCTACTTGTGTTTCTTCTTATCTTTTAGAATAACCAACAGGTTCGGCCATTGTGCACCCCTTGTAGCTGGGATAGGGCTAACCTGGAACATCATCTCTCAGTCTCCACCTTCCACGCAGTCATTTCTGTCTTGACTGTGATCTGGAGTACATATGAGGGTTGGGTATTAAAATATCAAATCTAGATTGGAGAAGGAAACCTTAGATTGTCTAAATGAGAGGATTGCCTCCTCTATTGCTCCTCATTGTCTAACAACTCCTCCTCCTCCTCCTCCTCCTCCTCCTCCTCCTCCTCCTCCTCCTCCTCCTCCTCCTCCTCCTCTTCCTCCTCCTCATTCTTCTTTCCTGTCGTGGGACTTGAACTCTGGGCCTGGGCAATGTCCCTCAGCTCTTCAGCTCAAGGCGCTCTACCATTTGAGCCACAGCACCACTTATGTCTTTTTCTGTTTATGTGGTGCTAAGGAATTGAACCAGAGCCTCATGCATGTGAGACAAGCACTCTACCACTGAGCCACCTTCCCAGCCCTGTCTAACCCTTCTCTTTCCTTTTTCCTCTTTCCCACTTTACTTTGTTTTCCCATACTTCAATCATTACCACACTTTTATAATTCCTGCTATATCAATGTAGCACTGATATTTTGTGTGGCTCATATTTTATTTTATTGATGCACACAAAAAGCAAACCTTACACAACTGCTTTAGCCAGTAAACATTACTACTTTGTCATAAACTGACTTTATCTTAAAAGGAAAGGAGCTGGAGGCATGGTAGAGCATCTGTATAGCAATAGAGAGGCCCTGAGCTCACTCCCGACTACTACCAAAACAAAAACAAAACAAAACAAATCTCTAGCTCCATTGGCTCAAGTCTGTAATTCTACTTGGGAGGTGGGCACTGAGGTTCAAAAAAAAAAAAAGGTTTAAAAAAGAGGTTTAAAAAAAAAGTTTGCAGGACTCCATCTCAATCAATGGCCAGTTATTCTAGCTAGCTACAGAGGAAGTGCAAAGGTTGTGTGTCTGTCATCCTCAACAGTATAGGGGAGCACAAATAGGAGGATCAACCCAGGCATCAAAGAAAGTGAGACCTTACCTTGAAAATAACCAAGGCAAAAAGAGACTGGAGACATGGCTGAAATGGCAGTGCACCAGCCTTGCAAGTGTGAGGCCCTGAGTTCAATCTCCACTACCACTAAAGAAGAATTAACCCTTGACCTCTCTCATATTTGGGGAAACAGCTCAGTCCTTACAGAGCAGAAGAATTTTAAAAAGGGCTCCTCCTTGGACCAGGGCTGCCTCTAGAACCCTTTCCCCCCTTGATTATCTGCTTTGTATGAGTTAAAAGGTTTTGTTTGAAAGTGTAATTTGAGACCTCTCTGAAGCAGAATAGATATTTGAGGGGACAGGGAAATTATATTACTTTTAAACAAATATCAGATTTGGGAAGGAAAGTACAAAAACAGAGAAGCTGCCCACCCACCACACCTTTTTAACATGAAGTTGAAAGATTAGGAGATATGAGAGGTGCAATGTAAATCTGCCTTCTCCTTTGAAACGGTAAACAGCTGGCAACTCTTCTTGAATGGGTAAAGATAGAAAAATGGAAGAAGGCTTGCTGTTTTGGTGGGTCTCATCTTGTTATAGAGATAGAGGTCCCAACCTCCAGTCCTTCAGCCCTCTGGGTGCTGCTTCTGAACCTGCTGGAGTTTTGCAGTAGTTACATCAGGCTAAGAATCATGGTAGTGTTGACGTGAAATATCTACTTGCTATAATATTCCTAGTGATGAAATCCAAGCAGTTATGCCCATGAGTCATTTTTCAGTTTGGGTTCACTACGACTGTTTCATCCAGAGATGGCAGCTCGGTTTCATCTTAATGCCAATGACAAACAATAAGCAGAAGCTGCATGGAGCTCTGCGTGGGGAGACCAGGGGCCTGGCAGGGAAAGATGACTAATTAGAAATGTCTCCCATGGGCTCAGGAACAGGGAGGGAGAGCACAGGGACTGTGCATTTGCCATTCTCGAGGCAATTTTTTCTGGAATTACTGATGTGTTTAGTCATTCCATCTGGCATTGAAAAGCTCCATGATTTTATTTTCTCCTTTTACATATGGCTTAGCAGTGGTGGTTTTGGTTTCACATTACCTCTTAGACTATCCAAGATAAATTTTTAAAAATCTGATCGTTTTGAGGTGGCAGCAAATCTTGCAATTTCTCTTCTTTACGTAACCCAGTATTTTCTATGTAGCAAAGGTAACAAAAAATAAACTAACATAGGCACCTTAGAGAAACTGCCAGTAGGAGTTTAGATTTTACAATCTTTTAAGAATACTTTGGCAAGCAGTATGGCGGTTCCTCAAAAGACTAGACATAGAGCTCCCCTAAGACCCAGCAATCCCACTTTTGGGCATTTACCCAAACGATCACAAACAAGGCCATACTAAAGCTACCAGCACAACTATGTTTATCACAGCATTATTTACCATAGCTAAGATATGGAACCAACCCAGATGCCCCTCAGTAGATGAATGGATCAAGAAAACGTGGTATATATATATATATATATATACACACACACACACACACACACACATATACACACACAATGGAATTCTATGCCTTCATCAGAAAGAATGACATCACCCCATTTGTTAGGAAATGGAAAGACTTGGAAAAAATTATATTAAGTGAAGTAAGCCAGACTCAAAGAAACATAGGTTCCATGGTTTCCCTTATTTGCAATAACTAGTATAAGTCTACGAAAAGCACAAAAAGTCAAAAGCTACCACGATATAAGATGATGCTAAGCAAAATGAATCCCAAGATAGGGACACAAGAGGTTTTATCTTTCTTGCTGTTGTTTTTAATGTACTTATAATGTACTATGTGTTTTTTTTTTCTTTTGTATGTTCTTCCCCCATGGCATAACCCCTGTTTTCACTGTATTTGATTCTGGTGCCCTGCATCTTGTATATACATTATTTTTTAATTTGGGGAGGGGAAGGGAAATAAGAAAATGCTAAAATAAGGATACAGGATGACCCATTGTAACAATGAGATGTACAAGACACTATGTTGAAAATGAACTTTACAAAAATATACAAAAAAGAATACATTTGATAAAATGCATGATTGCCAATTTCTTTGTATATATTATTGAAAAGATGTATTCTTTTTTGTATATGTTTTTTATTGAAAACATACTGTACATAGGGGTTACAGTTACATGAGTAAGGTAATGAGTACATTTCCTATTGAACATTGTTACCTCCTCCTTTGTTTTTCCCCTACCATCCCTTCCTTCCCTACTTCCCTAACTCTTCCCTCCCCCCAAAAGTTGTAAAGTTCCTTTTCTACATCTTGTACATCTCATTGTTACAATGGGTCAACCTGTATCCTTATTTCAGCATTTTGTTACTTCCTTTCCCCTCCCCAAATTAGAAAAATGTATATACAAGATGCAGGGCACTGGAATCAAATACAATGAAAACAGGGGTTATACCATGAGGAAAGAACTTTCAAAAGAAACAAAAAAAAATCACTTAGTGCATTATACATTAAAAACAACAGCAAGAAAAATAAAACCACTTGTGTCCTTATCTTGGGGTTCTGTTTCCTTACCATCATCTTATATGGTCATATGTATATAGTTTTTTACCTTTTCTGCTTGTCCCAGACATATACTAGTTATTGCAAATAAGGGAAACCATAGGACTTATGTTTCTTTGGGCCTGGCTTACTTTACTTAATATAATTTTTTCCAAGTCTTTCCATTTTCCTAACAAATGAGGCGGTGTCATTCTTTCTGAGTCTTGTCAATTTCCGAGCTAGTGATCACTAATTCCCAAGTTGTTTACCTCTTACTAAACAAATCTGGTGTTAAATGTACTACATAATCCATTTTCAATTTCACAGATACAAGTTTCCCAACTTAGAGAAGACTAACTAAGGAGTCAAAAATAACAGAGGTTGTTCATCCTACGAATTGTACTGCTTAACTCATTAACTAGAATTGTAATTTTATGATTTTAAAAAGTGTTTTTAAAAGATCTATGGCTTTTAAAGACTCCCGAATGTAATTTTCCTTCCTTTATAAAATAAAGGAGGTTCTAGATATTGTTAATAAGAGACATTATTTTGCTCTCTTTTATTTGCATATATTAGTTGCACAAGATAGGATTTTATTGTGATAGTTTCACTCCAGCATTCAATGTAACACAAACAACTTGACCTCTCTGTCACTCTCCCTTAATCACCACCACTATTTTAAAAACACTTTCAACAGGTTTCTTTATTCTATTTCCACACATACAAAAAAGCTATACCTACCATATTTAGCTCTCTACCCTCCTAGCCAGTTTTATTTTCCTGCCATCCTTTTTTTCCAGTGTGTATTAATTGTACCAAAAGGTTTTTTTTAAACCATATTTCAGATGTGCATATCTTTTTTTTCTTGTTTTTTTTTTTGTTTTTTTTTGTTTTTTGTTTTTTGGTCGGTTGTGGGGCTTGAATTCTGTGCCTGGATGCTGTCCCTCAGCTCTTCAGCTCAAGGCTAGCACTCTACCACTTGAGCCACAGCACCATTTCCAGCTTTATTTTGCTTATGTGGTGCTGAGGAACTGAATCCAGGGCCTCATGCATGCAAAGCAAGCACTCTACCACTGAGCCACCCTCCTAGCCCCCTAGAAGTGCAAATCTTATATTTTTCTCAGAATAACTTTCTCTATTGCTTTCTTTCCCGTTTCCAACACCCATTGATCAACAACTTTCGTTAAAATTCCTTAGACTTGTCTTCATATATAGTTGTACTCCATGTCAATTATTTCACCCTCCATCTTTCTTTTCCCTTTAGGTTTACAAGGGACTAATAACCAATATCCGAGAAGGTCATGTTTTCTAATATCTAGAACAAACAAACAACCATTTGCAATTCTTTCCTCTGAAATGTGTTTTTAAAAATGTAAGTATGTTCGGCTATGAGGAAACCCTTAGTACAATTAAAACACACACATGCACATACACACACACACACACACACACACACACACACACACACACAGAATGGCAGAAAAGTAAATAGGTTAAATAGGTTGTTGAAGGGTTGGATATTTGTGAGAGGGAGAGAGGAGAAAATAGAAAGGGTGAATATGGTCCAAATACTTCATTTGCATACATGAACTCAGAGCACTGAAACCAGTAGAAATTGTCTTAAGAAGGTAGGGGAGGGAGGACAAGGGAGAGGGACCGAGGGAGTGAGATTGATGGGGCAATTTAATTTGTGAATGTATGGGAATGTCATAATGAACACTTCCTTGTACAATTAATGCTCGCTAATAAAAATCTTTTAAAGAAGTATTGTACATGTTTTGTAGAGAAAGGATGAAAGCATACATTTTAGTCAAGTTATAATAAAAATGCTTGATTGTGTTCCAGAGAAAGCATAGCAAATTTTTTCCCTACCCCAAGCTCTTAATCATAATTTAAGAGCATGAAGTTCTCAGAACTATTCCATAGATGTGAGTCAATCACAGTTAGAACACTCTACATCTAATATTTGCCTACTGATTCTTGCTTTTTAAAAATGTTGGTTCTGGGAACCAACTTTACCTGTTTTCAAATTATACTGTTTTCTTTGAGTGTTGCTTTTCTCAAGTACCCAAGTAAAGAGACATGAAATAAGAGTCAGCATGAGGCACATGGCAGCCTCAAGAGAGCATTCATTTTAATTGCATTGATCTTCCTTCATAAGGTTAAATACAATTGTTCCCCAAGTAATATATCATTTTTATTGAGGTTAATGTTGAGTCAAGATCTAATTTCAGCAGCTTTTTAAAGTTATTTGAATTGCTTCCCCCAGCCACATGGTGGTACTTACTGTTCACTTGCAATTGCAGTTCCCAATGTCTTATTCCATTCATTTATGAGTTGCATATGCCTTTTTCTTTTTGTGTGCTAGCAATGAGGCTTGAACTCATAACCTGAGGACTCTCTCTTAGATTTCTTCACTGGGAGTGGTAGACTAGGAGTCTACAACTTCAGCCACGGCTCTACTTTTGGCTTTTTGCTAGTTAATCAGAGGTAACAGTGGACGTTTCTACCCAGACTAACTTTGAACCACGATCCTCTGATTTCGGCTAGGATTACAAATATGAGCTACCAGTGCTCAGTCAAGTTTGCATAAATTTTAAACAAATATTGTGATTTAAAATAAGAAAATCTACTTAAGTAACAAAACTTAAGACATTTCCATTTCTAGATATGGCAAATCTGGTAACATAAAAACTTGTAGTTGGGGCTGGGAAGGTGGCTCAGTGGTAGAGCGCTTGACTTGCATGTATGAGGCCCTGGGTTCAATTCCTCAGCACCACATAAGCAAAAAGAAAAAAGCTGGAAGTGGCGCTATGGCTCAAGTGGTAGAGCGCTAGCCTTGAGCTGAAGAGCTGAGGGACAGCACCCAGGCCCAGAGTTCAGGCCCCACGACCGGACCCAAAAAAACACAAAAAAACTGTAGTTGAAATACAGGGCCTTACTTTTTTTTTTTTTTTTTTTTTTAATGCCTCCTATCCAGAGATAAAGTCTTAACCTTTTCTTTTGAACTTGGGCAGGTTCTGAAGCATTGACAATACACCTCAGCAGAAGTGATACTAAATGATCTAGAATACCAGCACACAAAAGAACAGAAAGCTAGCTTGCTGGAATACTTGGTTGTGGAGCTCTAAGCCAGCAGTAAAAGCTCAGTGGCCTAGAAAGACCATACCTAAGTTTCCTAGCAGATATTCCTAATCAAGGACAGCTTTCCTGTCACCCTTACAAATGTACCAAGTCTGCTCACCCTAACACACACACACACACACACACACACACACACACACACACACACAGTCCAAAGCATTTTAGCTGAGGTCCTAATATTAAGACAGAGACAAGCCATCCTTACTCTGCTCGGTCCTAATGTATCATCCATAGAATCCATGAGCACAATAAATAGTAGTTGTTTTATGCCTCTATCCTTTGAAGTTTGCTTTTTCAGAAATGGAATTAAGTTGATGCTTAAAAAGGAGGTACTTTCATAACAAAACTTAAAACATGTGTCATTGATTTGAGGACCAGATAGCTGTGAGAGGAAGGCTGATGGGCTTTGAGGACCACACAGTGTTGAGGGAAATTGAGTGAAATGTTATAGGAATGTTGAGGAAGGAAAAATGTTATAGGAACTCATGTTCCACTGGTGTTAGTGGACAGTTTCATAACACTGTCACTTGTCATACTGTAGAAAATAGGAGACATAGGTAATTAATTCAGTGATCTAGAGAAGGAGATTTCTTTTTCAATTTTTATTTTTTATATGTTGGAGATGATGTTGGTATGCTAAATGTATGTCCTACCACTGAGCATACCTTCAGGCCCTAGCGGGAAAAAGATTTCTGTGCAGAATATGGACAATGGCTCCTGGTTTCATCTCTCTGCCGATAATAAAAAGTGAGAAAGCAACATGCAAAGAAGTAGAGCTTAGACAAAATAAACCAGGCACATGCAAGCTTTCCCAGGGAGTGAAGAGTTCTCAAAGTAAGAAAGAGCAACAAGGAAAAAATCAAGTCCTACATGCTGTCAGTAAAATGAAGTCTTAGGGGAAACCTGGAACCAAGAGAATGACTTATAAACCTGTGTTTTGATGTCACAAAAATGTAAGGTGGGGCCTCACAGACGCTTTTCAAGCAAACAAAAGTTTGTTTTAGTTTTTGTTGTTTTTTTTTCAGGATCTTTAGGCTGTGCTTTGGAGACTCACACAGATGAATGGACACACTTAAGAGTCTTAAAAAAACTATTCTATAGCAACCTCAAAGGAAATCCAATGGAAAGATTACCTAGCAGAGATTTCTACTTATATCTAATGAAATGTCTTATCAATGGATACAAAGTAACAAATCTCACATAAGTCACATCATCTTGGAATGAGGGGGGCAGAAACAGTATTAGAGGAAAAGGGGGCCTTTAAGCCCTGGAATTTCTATGGGTAGGAAACAAAATAAAAGTACTTATCTGATGCAAAAGTGAGTATTTCTCTAGAAAGGATGACATCGGAGGTAGAACCATGATGTCAGAGGGTGGAGCCTAGCGGTACAGTGAATCATTTCTGGGAAGGTCCCCATAAAGAACTGATAAGAGGGCCTGACTGGTTTCAAAATTGCTTTGGACCAGTAATGGCCATGTGCTTTCTGGTTCCCATCTTTTTAATCATCAGTACCTTTTGCAGTCATTCTCTCTATGCCTGTCATGCCTTTGGATGTTCTTTGTACAGGGAGCTGATAACTTGTTCCCACTATTGATAGGCTTTTACATACTATCTAAGGAACTACACCCTATGTGTGGATCACACTTAGATGGCAAGATCATGGACCTCAAACTCAAGTCTGATATAGTAAGAGACTCGGTGGGTTCTTGGAAGAGCACGGTATATTTGGTATATGGATAGAACTTAAATGCTTATGGTCAACCCAGGCAAAATCTTAGTGATCTCAAAGAGCAAGTTCATGCCTATAATCTCAGCTACACCAGGGGTATAGGTAAGAGAACTACAGTCTGAGGCCAGAATCAGGGCAAAAGCATGAGTCTGTACCTGAAAAATAAAGCAAAATAAATGAATAAATACAAGGCTAAGGTGTAAGTGGTAGAGTGCCTATCTACTAAGTGTGAAGCCCTGAGTTCAAAACCCCAGTACTTCAAAAACAAATTGAGGCGGGGGCGGGAGGGAGGGAGAGAGGAGATGAAGTGCCATAGACTAAATGCTGAATGTTTGGGGTTTTCTCCAGTTAAAAAATTATTTGTTAAAAACTAATTCCCAATGTGATTGCATTGCCTTTTAGAGGTGATTGATATCCTTATAAGAAGAGATATTCTCCCCTCATGACACACGTATATATGCACAAAGAGAAGAAACTACATGAAGACACCACATAGGGTGAAGATAGTACTTACAAACCCAGTTAAGCGGCCACAGAATGAAATGTACCTTCTGGTGCCCTGATTTGGGTGCTTAGCCTTCATAACTTCATAATTGTAGCAGACTAAGACTTGGTGGTTATGCCAGGTGGAATGAGGAAGGTGGGGTGCTGGGTGAATATCTCTTTGACGGGAGTCCAGGGCTTTGCAAGGCTCACCCATGTCTGGGGCAGCAAATGGAAAGGAGTGTGGCCAACACAAAAGCATCAGCTGTCAAACATCAAAAACCAGCCAGGCTCTTTACTACTAAAGTTTACTTCATTACGAAACTGCTGAAGTCAGGAACAAAGGTAATGATGTCCTGCACCTTGAATGGTTCTACTGAATTGATTTAATATTGAACTAAAGTTTCTAGAAAGACAGTCAGACATTTCTTAATCACTCCCTTCGTTTCTCAAAAGTATAAGGATTGAAATGGAAGGAAAAACAGAAAGTTTGCAAGCAAGCAATGTTGAAGATTAGGTTGGGTGAATGTGTTTTCCTAATTATCATAAAGCTATGCTAATTTAAAAGGTAAAAAATTTACTGAGTTGGAAGCAAAATTTAAAAAAAAGATATAATAAGATACTCAGTAACCAGGAAAGGAGGGGACATCCAGGACAGAAGTGGCATTACAGTCAGGTTCCTATAGGAAGACACAGCATGTAAGATTTCCTACTGGCTGGGGGTAGGGGGGCAGCGGAGAAGGTGGAGGATGGAAGAGTTCCTGCAGCCCAGAAAACCAATTCCACACAGATGGATCTAAAGAAGGCCTCAGGGTCAGGCTACAAATGCATAACATACAGCACACAGCACCCAGGAGTCTGGATTGTATACAGAGAGCTATGCAAGAGCCACTGAAGAACTTTCAGCAAGGGGGAAATGGGATAATAAGGACTGCTGAGCACTTGCTCTTGCATGAGCTGGACTCCACATGGTGTGAGCAGATGTTAAGAACTCTTTTTCTGTCCTGCAGGTAAGTTTAGGTAGGTTTCACAGCTTCCTTGCTCACTTTAAAATAATAAAACCTCCAGTTAGCTCAATAATCTCGTAACTCCAAAGCCAATTGCTCCTTCACTTTCCCAGCTGAAGCCAGCTTGAAGCTTGGGAAGCTGTAGACAACAGATGAAAGTTCTGGGGATGCAGCTCAGTGGTACAGTACTTGCCTAGCAGTAGTAAGGCTCTAGGTGTGATTCCCAGCAACCCCCTCCCTTAATGAAATAAATAGAATGGAGATAGGATGTGACTTAAGCCTCTTCTTTCTCAGTCTACTACTGCTCAGTCTAACTACGACTGCATGTGTGCTAGAGTGAGGTGGTGGAAAAAAAGCTCTTAATTGACTGATGCAGTTAAGGTTTGAAGCTGGTGTCCTGGTGGCAGAAACAAAAGCTGGCTATATGTTGCTATATGTTACCCAGAGATCCTGCACCAGGGCCTTGAGCCACAGTTCACTTATCATGGGTAATGCCTTTCTTCCTGCTGCCTTCTGGCTTCTCTAGCAGGGAAGGAATAACTTCAGAATCTCCCTTCCTTCCCTCCCTTCCTCCCTTCCTCCCTCCCTCCTTCCCTCCCTCCCTCCCTTCCTCTTCCTTCCTTCCTTCTTTCCTTCCTTCCTTCCTTCCTTCCTTTTGTGCCAACAGTAAAGTTTCACCTCAGGGCCTATACTCTTGCTTGGCTTTTGCACTCAAGGTTGGTACTCTACCTTTTGAGGTACCACTTCTGGCTTTTTGCTGATTAATTGGAGATAAGGGACTCAATGATTTTTGTCTGCCCCAGTTGGCTTTGTTTTGTTGTTTATAAAATTAGAATAATGCTATCATTTAATTTTCCATTTTAAATTTTCAGAGTTACACACCTTTCATAAAAAATTTTATTGTAAACCAGGTGCTGGTGGCACACCTGTAATCCTAGCTACTCAGGAGGCTGAGATCTAAGGATCATGGTTCAAAGCCAGCCCGGGGAAGGAAAGTCCATAAGACTCTTATCTCCAATTAACCATCAGAAAACCAGAAATGGCACTGTGGCTCAAGTGGTAGAACACTAGCCTTGAGATGAAGAGCTGAA
This sequence comes from Dipodomys merriami, assembly GCF_024711535.1. Lineage (NCBI taxonomy): Eukaryota > Metazoa > Chordata > Mammalia > Rodentia > Heteromyidae > Dipodomys > Dipodomys merriami. The sequence continues at coordinate 22,405,843 of NW_027206068.1, read as the reverse complement.
GGACAATGCTCAGGCCCAGAGTTCAAGCCCCATGACTGACCCCCCAAAATATATTGTAAAAGTAATATACAAGGAAATGTACTCATTACCTTGCTCATGTAACTGTAACCCCTCTCTATGGTATTTTTAACAATAAAACATAAAAAATAATATACAGAGGGGTTACAGTTACTTAAGTAAGGTAATGAGTACATTTTTTTTTGAACAGTGTCGCCTCTCCTTCATTTTCTCCCAGTTTTTCCCTCCTGACCCTCTTCCCTGACAAGTTGTATAGTTCATTTCAATATAATGTCTAGTGAGTATCATTGCTGCATTAGTTCACCCAATTAGTCCCACCAATTCTGTGTTTCCCCTTACCCTCCCCAAATCAGATAAACATACAAGACAAAAGGTAGAGCAATTAAAAAACAGCGACAAAAGAGGGAAAACAAACACAAAAAGTAAACATTTTTAAAAAAAACCTCTTGTTTCCATTTCTTGGAGTTAATTTCAATAGCATTGTTTTATATGATCATATGCACTCTGTGATCCTCTCCTAAGAATATCATCTTTTGTTGTCACTGTGTGAATAGAGTTCTATTTAATTTATGATGCCTAAGTGTAATTTTTTCTTTTATTATCCATTGTGTTTGCTTATAGATTTATAAGTACATTCTAATTATTATAAATGAGAAAAACCAAGCAACCTATGTTTCTTTGGGACTGGCTTACTTCACTTAATATATTTTTTGTAAGTCTTTCCAGTTCCTTATGAATGGGACAATACCATCCTTTCTGATGGAAGCATAGAATTCCATGCATGTATTGCACGTTTTCTTGATCCATTCATCCAATGAGGGGCATCTGGGGGCGATTTCATATCTTGGCTATGTTAAACAATGTTGCAATGAACATGGTTGTGCTGGTAGCTTTAGTGATATAGAAGCTTTAATGATATATAGCTTCAATGATATAGAAGAAGCAGTCCAAAAATTAATATGGAATAATAGAAGACTCCAAATAACAAAAACAATCCTTAGCAGGAAGAACAATGCTGGAGGAACATCAATACCAAATTTCAAACTCTATTACAAAGCCGTATAAAAAACAGCTTGGTAGTCACACAGGAATAGGCCTGAGGACCAATAGAATAGAATAGAAGATCCACAAATGAACCCATAGATAGATAAAGGAACTAGAAAAACAGAGGATGGAAGAAAAACAGCCTTTTCAACAAATTGTGCTGGCAGAATTGGCTATATATATTTTGAAAACTGAAGCTAGATCCATATATCACCCTTCACCAGAATCAATTCCAAATGAATCATGGACTCAGTGTAAGATAAGATATTCTGAAAATATTACAGGAAGGGATAGGGGAAACTTTAGGTCTTCTTGGCATGAGTGGAAACTTCCTAAGTAAAGATCCAAAATCACAACAAATTAAAGAATGAGTGGAAAAATGGGATTTCATCAAACTGAAGAGTTTTTGCATGGCAAAGGACATAGCTAGCAAGGTAAATAGCCCACAGAATGGGAGAGGATCTTTACTAGTTATGTGTCAGACAAGGGCTTCATATTGAAAATATAGAGAGGTTAAAAAAAAAATTAAATCCTCTGAAAACAAATACTCAAAGAAACAAACCTAGTTGTTACCCAAGTATATGGGCTAAAGATTTAAAGAGACTTCTCAGAAGAAGTAAGAATGCCCAACAGACACATCAAGACATCTCTGGCCACAAAAGAGATGCAAATCAAAACAACATTGAGATTCCACCTCATCCCAGTTAGAATGGCCATTACCAAGAAAACAAACAATAACAGATGTTGATGGGAATGAGATCAAAAGGGAATGATACTACACTGTTAGGAATGTAAACTTATTCAACAACTCTGGGAAAGCAGTATAGATGTTCCTCAAAAGCTCCCCTACGCTCCAGCAATCCCACTCCTGGGCATTTACCCAGCTGTCTTTGAGTCATGATCCTCAGGGCTCAGCATCTGTACATAGGATTACAGGCATAGGCCACCATGGCATTCAGATTCAGGTTTCTATTGGAGCTCACTGCACATTACTAGTACTTCTGAGAGGTCCTTTTAGGATGTCCCAGGCAAGTTCTCTTCACTTCAAACTTGAGCCCACTGGAAACAACCTTTTATTAGCTGGGGAGGGAAGGTCAGCTTCTTCCTAGGGCAATCTGTATCTGTCTTCTGCCTCCTCTTGCAGATCTAAACACAGCCTCTCATCTTTATCAACTATTCAGACAAAGCTAGTCATGAGTCATTCCTTGTTCTCTGCATTCCAGGAAACATTTGTCAAGCTCTCTGAATCCCCTTAATCTCTTCTCCCCTCCGCCCCCCATCCTCCACCCTGCTCCTGGTGACAAGCATCCATCCACAATCCTGTTGGTGATGAACACATGAACACACAGAGCACATGAACACACAGAGCACATCCCCAGCCCACTCACAGCCCTGATATCTGTACCAGACCTGTTTCAATACACCTCTTTGGTTCTCTCCTGAGAGATGATGGGTTAATACTGACAAAACTAGTTTTACCATCTTTCAATATGGCTTGCTTACATGAATGGTCTTCAGTGGGGCTTATGAAGCCCTGGCTCACAGGCCAAATCTGGTGTGCCACCTGCTTGGGTAAATAAAGTTATACTGAACCCAGAAATGTTCATTCATTTACATATTGTCTGTGGCTCCTTTCATGCTATAATAGCGAATGTGAGCAGTTACATCAGAGACTGTATGCACTAAGCCTAAAATTACCACCTGGCTCTTTACAAGCAAAGATTTCTGGGTCCTGCTTTAGAAATGGACTGGTCAGTAGTCCATGCTTGCCTAGCATTTAAGGTTTAATTCCAACATGACAGAAAAAGGAAAGAATAAAAGAGGGAAGGAGGGAAGAAAGAAGGAACAAAGATGCAAAGGAAAAAAGGAAAGACAGTAGAATGCAATGCTTAATACAATTTCTGCCAAATAATATAGCTATTTAACTTTGCATTAGTTTCAGTAGTTCTTTTTCTTTCTTTTTCTTTTTTTTTGTCAGTCGTGGGGCCTGAACTCTGGGCCTGGGCACTGCCCCTCAACTCTTCAGCTCAAGGCCAGCGCTCTACGACTTGAGCCACACTTCCGGTTTTCAGAGTGGTTTTGATTGGAGATAAGAGCCAAGGTATAACCCCTGCTTTCACTGTATTTGATGTCGGTATAATTTGTGGAGGGGAAGGGAAAAAACAAATTGTTTAAATAGGGATACAGGTGGACCCATTGCAACAATGAAATGTACAAGTCGTTATGTCGAAAACGAACTTTACAACTTTGGCGGCGGGGGGGGGGGGGGGGGGGGGGGGGGGCGCGGGCAGGGGACTAAGGGGGGCGGGGAAGGGGAAGGGAAGGGGAGGCGAGATGGGAAGGGATGGGAAGGGGAAACAAAGGAGGAGGTAAGAATGCTTGATAAGAAATGTACTCATTACCTTGCTTATGTAATTGTAACCCCTCTGTACAGTATTTTCACAATAAAAACAAACAAACAAACAAACAAACAAAAAAAGTCTCACGGTCTCTCCTGCCTGGGCTGGCTTTGAACATGATCCTCAGATCTCAGCCTCCTGAGTAGCTAGGATTACAGGCGTGAGCCACCGGTGCCCAGCTCAGTAGTTCTATTTCAATTGTTCAATAGCCACTGTGCCTAGAGTTACTGTACTTAGCAATGAATACATTTCCATCACTGCAGAATGTTCTTGGGCAGGGCTGACTTGGAACAGTATTTTTTTGCCCTTTGAGCTTACACACAACTAAGGAAAAGTCTCATTTTAACCTACTTTAATCCATTTCTACATGTAATTCTCATTTAATCCTCTCAAGCCCTTGTGAAGTAGGGCACCTATTTGTAGATGACAAGATGGAGGCAGAGAGAAGTTAAAAATGGAAAATACCACAGGATAACATTTTCCTTCTAAAAAGAGCACTTTGGCAGCATTGTGTAAAATAAATATTGGATGTGAGATCGAAGGCAGGATATTAGCTAGCATGTTAATGTGATTATCTAAGTGACAGATAATGACTGTGTAGTAATTTCCCAGAGTGTCAAACTCAGTGGCATAGAAAATAGAATTGTATGTGTTCGTAATTCTGGCAGGGCCATCCTCCCCTTTTTTTTTTTTTGGTCGGTTGTGGGGCTTGAACTTTGGGCCTGGGTGCTGTACCTCAGCTCTTCAGGTCAAGGCAAGCGCTCTACTGCTTGAGCCACAGTGCTACTTCTGGTTTTCTAGTGGTTTATTGGCGATAAGTGTCTCATGGACTTTCCTGCCTGGGCTGGCTTTGAACCGTATCCTCAGATCTCAGCCTCCTGAGTAGCTAGGATTACATGCATGAGCCACAGGCACCCAGCTACCATCCTCCCTTTTAAGACCCTAGGAAACTTTTGTTAGCTGCTGGTGTTCCTTGGCTTGTAGCAACCGCAGTCTAGTCTGCCTTCTTCTTCTTCTTCTTCTTCTTCTTCATCATCATCATCATCATCATCTAGTCTTTCTGTGAGTGCATATGTGTTTTTGTGTCAAGCTTACCTCTTATAAAGACACCAGCCATTGGCTTAGGGTCCACTCTGTTTCATTATGACTCAATGGTTTTCTCTGTAATACTCTATTTCCACATGAGATAACACTCTCAAGTACTCATGGTTAGGACCCCAACATACCATATGGAGGAGCACAATTTAAGCCATGACACAGGACAAGAATAATACAGGCAAGGTGGGTGGAAGATGGGAAAGAAGATAGTGAAATTTCAAAAATAAATCATTTCTACTTAATGATAGTCAAGAGGCTTGAAAAGACTAAAATAATTTGCAAGCTTGAGGCAAGAACAGCCAACAAGAAAGAGAAGAAAAGAAGAAAGAAGCCGCTTGGAGTGAGAAAATGACAGTGTTTGATGGCTGTGGGTCACCATGCTGAGTCTTTCATTCAGAAACATGTTTGGGGTAGAAATAGAGATTTAGCAATGACACTGGTTAGCAGGGGCTGTGAACAGTGAGGCAGAGAGAGGGAGGAGTAGAAAATCCTTGGTGCACACAGATATTTCATGGATGGTAGAGAAAATGCTGCCTAAGAAACTAAGAATGAGAGGCGAAGAGAGCAAGAAGAAAACTGGAAGCAAAGAATGGCATGGGAGTTAAAGAACATTATTTCCAAAAGAAAAGAGTGGTTGACAATGTTCTGTGTTTATATTAACCGCAATCAGTAGAAGGAATGAAAACATTGACTGGACTTGGAAGTTCTGATACCATCCACAAACCCACTGGGGACAGGATAGAATGAACTGAGGGGCTGATGGGAGGGGACAAGGGAATGTAGCCAATCCCATGAGAAGCTTGTCCATGAAGGAAAGCAGATTACATCAACATAATAATCATAAACTGATATAAGAGCAAAGGAGATTTTTTGTTTGTTTTGTTTGGCATTATTTAAGATGGGAGACATTGGACCTTATTTCGATGTTGAGAGAATAGTCAGAAGATGGGAAAGGCAGAAGGTTCTGGAACCACTGAGGAGCAATATCTCTGAGAAGGTAGGAGGGATTGAGAGTAAAGGATTGTCAGGAAGAGAGACACGTCTTCCCACAGAGACAGGGAATGAAAGGCAGACTGGGCTCCATGTCTGGTAAATGTAGGAGGACGAGGGAGAAGCTTGAAGAAGTTCTTACATTCTGGCCTCTCTTGTCTTGTCATAGCAATAAGAAATTTAACACTTCCAAGAAATATTTTTCTTCTTTTATGCCAGTGAAAGATTCTTTAATATTTTATCATTTGAGATTAAATTTATTTTTACTATCACCTGTAAAAACATGAAAGTCTATATAAATCATTTTAGTATGATCCTGAAATTCATCACTCATAATTTTTTTCCAAGAGATTTGCTTCTGTCTTTCTGGTTGCTGTGAATTACTATTGCTACTGTTGTTCATATTAGATACTGGAATTTATAGTTTACGGAGATTCATTCACAGGTTCCTGAAAGGACTAGATCTGGGCTAGGGATCTTTTTAAATAAATACATTACTGTTTCTTATAAGCACTAGTTTTGCTTCTCATAAAATGATTTAATGATGTGTCCCCACTAGAGATTTTTGGAAAAGTGGATTGTCTTGCTCCAAATTTTTTTTTGGGGGGGTCCAGTTGTGGGGCCTGAACTCTGGGCCTGGGCGCTGTCCCCCAACTCTTCAGCTCAAGGCTAGTGCTCTACCACTTGAGTCACAGCGCCACTTCTGGCTTTTTTCTTTTTGCTTATGTGGTGCTGTGGAATAGAACCCAGGGCCTCATGCATGCAAGAAGCGCTCTACCACTGAGCCACCTTCCCAGCCCCTTGCTCCAAATTTTTATCAACAAATGAAATAAAGATATTAAAAACTATAAGAGATCATCTAAAGTGCACCAAAATTATGATGGAAATGTACTAATTGTGATAAATAATCATCCAAATGAACTGAAGGGATGAAAATCAAGTTCCACAATTATGTGGAGAAGAATCAATTGCAGAATGTATGCTTGACATGCTTAAAGAAGAGCCAGGAAAGGGGTCACGGGTAGTACTGATTATAAAACTCATTATAAAATTACACTAAGCCAAATAGCAAGATGTTGGTGCAGGCAAGAAGAGCAGAAGAGAACCCAGAAAAAAAACGTATTTAGAACTGTGCAATTGTAGTCCTTATCCATGGGAACATCTTCTAAGGCCTTCAGTGGCCACAGAGACTGAGAATGCAGATCATTCTCATATACATCTCAGAGTTTTCCCTCTACATTCATGTTTAGAGTACAGTTCAATGTATAAATTAGGTTCAGTTGGAGGTTAAATAATAGTAACTAATAATAAAATAGAACAACAATAACCATACTCTAAAATAAATGTGTGGGTATGTTCTCTCTTTTTAAAATCTTACTGTATTATGCTCATCTTTCTTCTTTTTTTTTTTCTTCTTTCAGTCCTGGGCCTAGGCATTGTCCATAAACTTCTTTTTGCTCACAGCTAGCACAATGCCACTTCCAGCTTTTTCTGCATAGTTTATTGGAGAGAAAAATATCATGGACTTTCCTGCCTGGGCTGGCTTTGAGTGCAAGCCTCAGATCTCAGCCTCCTGAGCAAACCACCTGTGCCTGGCTTCATCTTTCTTCTTGTGATGGAGATGATGCAGTGCCTATGTGAAGAGATGAAATGATATAACTGATGTCAGCATTGTAACATAGCTCTAGACTATTATGTAAGGATCACTTGGACACCAGCACTGCTTTACTAAGACAGCTAGTTAGCTGACCTAGTTGGTTACTAACTAGCAGACATAGAGTAAACAGTGTGGATTTGCTGAATGGAGAGATAACTCATTTCCTAGGTAGGATGAAACAGGACAACATGGGATTTCACCACACTATATAAAACCTTTGAATTGCCTTTTTTCTGGAATTTTCCCATTTATTTTATTATTTATTTGCTGGCATTTAAACTTAGGACCTTATACTTGTTAAAGAAGATACACTTAAACTATGTTGCCAATCCTTTCTTTTCAGTTATTTTTCAGGTAGGGTCTTGAACTTTTGTCTTGGGCCAGAGAAGACCACAATCCTCTTACTTATGTTCTCCGCCCCCAATAGATAGGATGTAAGGTATATGCCGCTATGCACAAGTTATTATTGACTTTTGGCTCAGGTTGGCCACAGATACAGATACAGATACAAATCAGATTTTGATCATCCCAATCTGTATCTCCTGAGTAAGTGGGTTTACAGACATAATCCATTGCATTCAGCTTCCTTTTCATACTATTGAACCACAGTTGTCTGAGAGCAGCTGAAACCTCAAAAACAATGCCATGGATAAGGGGAACAACTAGCTATAACTAAAATAGCATTACAGATCAACAAGTAAAGAGGACTCTTCAATAATTGAGACAATTCATTATTTGGATTTTAAAAATACAGACATATATCCTTACCTTATGGCATTTATAAAAATTAACTCCAGATGAATCAAATATTTCAGTGTGAAATGCAGGCTTATTTTGTGAGCACTATAAAAGAAGAGCTCTCTGTATTTGACATATGGACAGATTTCTTAAAGCAAAAAACCCTGCAAACTTTTATGAAAAGGACTGAGAGAATTGAAAATTTTAAAAAAGTATGATTATCAAAAGCATCCTGAACATGGAAAATACAAAGTACAAACTAGAAGACATAGGCAATATGTTAACATGACAAGTTAAGATGCAGAATATGTAAATGAATCTAATAATCAATAAGAAAAAGTTTCCCATTCAGTAGAAAAAGGCTTGGAGGCATTGCTCACAGGGAAGATACAAGAACAACCAATAAACAAATAAAATGATGTTTAGCCTCATTAGTAATTGAGAAAAAACAAATTAATATCACAGTAAGGTACCATTTTATTCCCATTAGATTGGAAAAACCCATTAGTCTTACAATATTAAGCATAGCAAAGAATGCAGAACTCTAGGCCTCTTATCTACTGCTGATAGCAGTGCTCACTGATAGAAGGACACTGGAAAACAAACTGACATTTCTAGCAAAGATGAGCATGTGCATGCTCTGTGTATCTTCAAGAATCTATCTTAGAGAAACTCTTGATGTGAATAGCAAGGCAGGTGCAAGAATCTTCACAACCAAGTTTAAAGGCATAAAACTAGAAACAACTCAAAATATCTACCATCAGGGAGATGGAAAAAAATGAAGTAGGGAAAATAATAGACTATAGCAATATGTATTATGGATGGATACCTAATGTGGAATAAAAAAGATAAATGAGGTATGATACCCCAGGTCCTCTTGAAGGATTTTGGAACCTCATCTTTTCACAGAAGCACACTGAAGTAGAGAATGGCTGCTTGTACCTTCTCAGGTAGAAATTGACCCTGAATCCGGGACCCAGAATCCATGATATACAAAACAGGCAAAGTTGTCTTCCAATGTACTAAGAGTTGTCTTTGGAAAGAGAAAAGCTAGGAAATGAGGACTAATGTAGCAAGAGAGCCATTGGCTTCATCCAAATATCCCAGAACATATTAGTAAGAATATATGATATCTTACGAGAGAGTAAAAATAGAGTCACAGAGTGGCTGGGGACCATCTGCTAGGAAAATAGTCCCTTCCACTTGTGAGACTCATTGACAGTGACAACACTTATCCATTAAATTAATGAATTATTCTTTGCCACTCCTGAAGTTTCAACAAGGACTCCCTCTAGTCATTCCCTGCTTTGTGATGAATATTAACTGTGACTCAAGACTGGGCTGGGGGTGGGGGTTGGAAGATCTTTCAACCTTCTTTACATGTTATACAAAGGTCAACCCTTACATGCTGGCTTTCTGGCCTCTGCAGCTGGGACCATGGAACCTTCTGCTCTGAAAGCAAGGCTGCTTACTGTGAATAACAGAAATCTACTTCAAAGCAGTACAAGCAATGTGGACTCTGTCTTAAGCTTTGAGACAAGATTCAAGTTCACAATATTCAAGGACAGAAAGCACAGTCAAGTATGATGGAATCCACTCTGGGACAGTGCAACCACTTTCAATTTCTTCCCACCATTTCTCTCAGAATCTGTCCATCTCTGTGACCATGTGGTCTTTTTATACTCTTAGTGATCCCATTAGCTTTGCTGTTTTTTCCTCTTCAGATGAACATTTTAGGCTTTTCCACATACACTGCTGCCTCATAGATCTGTGTGCAACCTTAGAGCTATTTCTAAATGTCTAAATTCCTGGTGGAGAGTCTCAATTGGCTAAGCTTGTCCATTTTGACTCTGTAAGGCCAGTGCCAGAAATGTGATAGAAATGTGGTGTCTGGGATTTTCTAGATAGGTAGAAGGTAGAAATCAAAGGAATGCAACAACTAATGAACCCAGACCCTAAAGGTATTCAAACAACTCCCTAACTCAGGGCTGTCACGTACAATACACAACCCAAGACACCCAGTTCATATTAGTGTCATCTCTTTCTATTCTTCCATGTTTCTAAGTCTTGGTTTTGTTGTTTTGTTTTGTTTTGGGTTCCAGAACTGGAGTTTGAACTCAGGGCTACAGTTCTTTTTCATATGAATTAATACACATTATTGTTACTCCTTTGTTTTTGTGAAGATAGTTTAGCTAATATATGTGAAAGGTCTTTGCCAACTTAAAGCAAAATATAAACATGTTACTGTTATACTTGATTCTAGGTACTTACAACAGAAGTAGCCTGATATAGATGGTTTTGATCTACCACTATCATTACTTTGGTGTCCATTGCCTTGTTACCTGAATTATCTTTGTAGATTTGGCCTGTTTCTAGGTGATAGAGATTCACTGTCTACTTTGCTTACTGACCAAGCCCTAGTAAGAGAAAATTGGAATTAGTTCAATTTCTTAAAAAAAATGGCCCAATTTTCTTTGTCCTTACCTAGAGAGCAAAATCAATGGATAAAATGAAAGTTCAGCCTGGGCTTCCATATGGTCAAATAGGCTTACTCTGTTGATTCGTGTTTTCATTCACACCAGCCACCAACTGACAAGCAATTGATTGCATCTGCACAACTGTTTTGCTTTTTCAGCCACCTTAATGACTAAATTGGACCAACAGTATACTTATAAGTCACTTCTAATTTAGTCATTATTCCATAGATAAACAATGATGGGGCTAGAAACTGTTAATTCAGCTTTAAGTGTTAGACATAGTCCCTGCTCAGCTCCTTAGGTAGTGGGGTACTGCTTATTTAATTGACACTAATTCATAGTAGGAGACAAGAGGCCAAACAGGCTTTCCAACCAGTAAGAATATTGAATAAAGTAAGAATAAGAACCATAGACATACCTGTGTTGTGTATTTTTTTTGCTGTTCGCTCAAATTTGTGAGTATTTTTATATTGGCACGACTGAAAAAATAATGTATATACATAGATTTTCTTGATAGTTTCTACTTATTTCAGAGTCATGAAAAAAATTAGCCATTTTTGGACAGCAGTCTTTCTAGAAAATACACCATAAATCTCAAGTGGTTTAAAAAGAAAACAAAACAAAAAAACCAATCCCTCCAAAACTGTGTGCCAATGGTTCACACCTCTAATACTAGCTACTCAGGAGCCTGAGATCTGAGGATTGAGGTGCAAAGTCAGCCCAGGCAGAGAAGTCTGTGAGACTTTTTTCTCCCATAAACTACCAAAAAAAGAGATGGAAGTGGAGGTCTGGCTCAAGTGGTAGAGTGCTAGCCTTGAGCAAAAAGAAACTGTAAGACAGCATCTTGGCCCTTAGTTCAAGCCCCAGGACTGGCACAGACAGAATAGCAAACCCAAAAAACCCCTAAATAAACACAGCATATGCCCTCATATACCCTTGTAAAGTCTCCTCTCAAGGTCTTTGTAAAGTATAATGTTGTAGCACTGTTTGTACAGATGCCTGACTTCCTTGTTGAGAACATTTATCACAAATTTTAGCTTTCACTAAAGTTACATTCTCATTTAATGGTGACAGTTAATGTAGAAGCATTGTTTGCAGCACTGTGAGTCATGCTGTACTTGACTCTGAGTGCAGTAGTACAGAGGTGAGGTACAAGGCTCACCCCAGGGTTTAAGTGCTGTGATCGATTTGACTTGCTCATATCTGGGTGACTTTGGGCAAGTTACTTGACTTTTTCTACACTCCATTTTCTGCATGTACTATGGATTGAATATAGTATTTAAAGGTCTATGTGTTAAAGCTTAGACCCGGGTGGTGGTATTGGAACTTCAAAGGGGTGAGGCATTGAGAAATGGCCTAAGGCCATTGGAGGAGTGCGCTGAAGGGGATTGTGGGAGTAAGTTTATTAGTATCCCACTCTGATCCCTGGTTTGTGATGAAACTGGTTTGCTTGGCATGCCACTCATCAGGATGCACCCTCCATTCTCGCCAGAGGCCCAAAGTAACGAAGCATGAAGAACTTAGCCTGAAGAACTGTGAACCTTTGGGCCTGTCTTCACTTGTAAGTTAATTGTCTTGGGTATTTCATGGACCCTAATATAACTTACCTCAAGAGACTATGAATAGGACTAAGTGATAGAAAGATTTAAGCACTTAGTACAGAGTAATTCCCAAATAAGTATTAATTTAAATTAATTACAATGGTAAAGAACAAGAATATTGTTTTGATTTTCCATAGGACTGTGTTATGGACTTATACAGTAGTGAGGTGAGTTGAAGGCCATAGCATTCACATTCATGTCATCACAAGATCCTTATTTGCATATAAACTTCTAAGGTTCCTATCCTTAAGTCAAAATTATGATTTTTTAAAACTCAGTAAGGTCAGAGACCTACTATAATTATAACATTTCACTACTAAGTAGCCCACTTTTAAAAACTAAAAGATAAAACTCCAAGGATTCAAGATAAATTTTCTAAGATACAGAATTAACTTGTGCCAACTAATGCAGGGTTAGGCTACTAACTGAAGTATTTCAAATTGAATTACATAGTGACCAAGAAGCTACTTTAAAGCAACAGTAATGATTTCTTTTATCATGTTATGTGTTTGAAGTCCTCTCTGGAAAATGTTAGATTAACTTTGATATTTTGCTTAAACAGTTGTCGATTCTCAGTGGAACTCTCACTGGGACTATCAAAACCATCCCAATGGGGTTAACACTGGCCCCAGGGCTAAGGAATTTGCTTCCTGAGAAAATATAATCTAAAGAGCTTCCAGGACTGAGTTGGATGATTTTATATGACAAAGCCAATTACAGGCATAGCCACTTTACTCACTGAGAGCTAATTTAAGCTAACATCATTTCATATAATCTTCCTTGGGAACTAAATCCTTTGCTTCTTAGGTAAGTAAAACTCTCTTTGACTTCAAAGGGAGTTTTGCCTGTACCTTAGAAATGGGCTCGTTTCTGAGCATATTGCTCTTATACGATCTCCCTTTTCTCCACCCTTCTTTTTAGTTCCTTCATGACTGCAAATTCAGATAGACTATACACTAATGGGTGGTGGCCACCTCCATGCCAGTTTGTATTCATGCCTCTCACCTATCCTTCTGTTGCTTAAGTAGCTTTAGAAGAAAAGTCTGGTTGGTATACTCCTGAGAAATTGCACATTAGAACAGATATAATAGTCTTGACCATATGTTAATACCTATTTAAAATACTATAGGATGTGTTGTATATATATATATATATATATATATATGTATATATATATATAGAGAGAGACATTGGCATGATGAACATACATATTCTGTTTTTGCCTTATTACGCTAGTAAAGTGCTTTTTTAAAAAAAAAACAAAAACTATACGTATAGTTCACATAGGAAGGCAGAAAATCTGTACAAAACATGCAGTAATTATATGATACTTAAAAAATTATAGTTCATTGGCTCTTCCACCTCCTCCAAATGAAAATGCTTAATCAGTTTCCTTCATGTTTCTGAAGAGAGAGCGGGAATCAAGCCTGTCTCTTGGCAAGTCAAGACTAATTTCACTCAATGGATTTATGCAAATTGATATTTCAGATGAAGATGCCTTCAGTAAAGGTCAAGAGAACGCTCCAAACTGAATTTGCTTTCAAAGGGCAAATAGAAACTCCAGACTCATTTGTTTTCATCAATATTTTGCTGCACCCACAATACACGTTATAATCAAATTCAGCCTGCTCTGAGAGGCCTGCTCATGGCTCCATATTCCTCGTGCATCTGGTGCCATAGAGTTAAGATAGATCCATACAACAAACACTCTGTTCCTTTCTTTGATGTCAGTCCTCGTGGCATTCTGGTTTGGGAGTGTAATGCCAAACTCAGTTATCTGGGTTGTGCTTTTAATTAATTGAGATTATGCAATCATAACAAAGATTTTGGCGGCAGTGGCTAAAATAGACTTGTTAATGATGATCAATTATGACCAGGTGGACTTTTTGACAGCTGATTTTTACCTGACAATATATGTAAAGGCTTTAATTAGATAAATCGCGCTAACAAGCTGACCTCACCATCTGCTGTCATTTCTCTTCTTAGGTAGAACATTTTGTTGATTGCATGAGATCCCAGGCCTCTTCAGTCCTATGCTGGCCAGCCCCGCATAGGACTTACAGTTCACTTGTTAGGACAACCAGTGGTTGGGTAACTGTTTATATATGGCTTCATGACCAGAAAACACTTTGTGAAGAGCAGCTGGCCCAAATTCAAATAATTCCATCCTTGCTGTAAAGCAAAGAGAGGAAATGAGGCCCCTTTCTTTCTTGTCTCATCAGTAACAGCTTTGAGTCAAGGTATCCTAAGTCCTGAGATGCTTATGTGGCTGTGATGGGTGCTAACAGCTAGAGTGACATGGTGCGCTAATGGCAATGATACACACAAACAGGCAGAGTTGTGGACTGCTGTTGCCTGACTCAAGTCCCCTTCAGGGTTGAGATGTTGCAAAGAGTGTGGGCACAAATGGCTCACACACACATCCTTCCCTCTCCTTCCCTTTCAGTAACTACCCTTGGCTAAAGGGAGCAGCTTCACCTTGGAATCTATCACTCCTGTCTCACTTCTCTCTTGGGCCTTAGCAGCCACCATTCAATGGTTGGTCAATGCCTAGGAAAAAGTCCCGCCCCTCTCATCTCAAACTGAGACAGCTGTGAAAGGTCACCGAGGCTCTCGGTGGGAATGGCTGACTTCCGTGGCCCCAGGTATTTTAGGGCTGCTTCTCCATCTGCTGCATCGTGCTTGCCGCACCTCCCTCCTCACAGTGTGTTCCCAGGATCTCCAGTAAACATGCAGCATGCAAGTCTCTTTCTGAGTTGCTTTTCTGGACATTGGACATTCTGCAACCTATAACCAGGTGATTAGAACTTGCTGGCAAGTGAAACTGGACCTGGTCCAAGCTGAATTTTGTTTCTTAAGGGTAACTCCACATTTGTATGTGGCTTCTCCATGAGCAAGACTATTATTGTGCTTCATTATGCATTTCGTAATGGATACAGTATGGTGAAAGCGACATCTTGTCTGGATAATTCAGTCAGCACCTGTATAAATGTAACACGCTCATGTATTTGTCAAGGATATAAGGGACTAATTGACCTTGGAATGCTTCCTATCCATATCTTGTGTGTTTCTCTGGAACATTCCTTTATTTCCCATTCTGTGAAAACTGTCCAACAAGTCCTTTAGCAGCCTTAAGTCATCCTCATGCTAATATGGAAATGCTTTTTAAAATAATTTCTAGCCAGCCATTGGTGGCTCACACCTGTAATCCTAGCTACTCAGGAGATCTGAGGATTGTGGTTCAAAACCAGCCCGGGCAGGAAAGGATGTGAGACTCTTATCTCCAAAAAACCAACAAAAAACTGGAAGTGGCGCTGTGGCTCAAGTGGTAGAGCACTAGCCTTGAGCTGAAGAGCTGAGGGACAGCTCCCAGGCCCAGAGTTCAAGCCCCATGACTGACATAATAATAATAATAATAATAATAATAATAATAATAATAATAATAATAATAATAGCTATTATTTATTATTTTTGAGTCCCAGCAATATTTACACTGTAGATTTGTTGTGCCCTGTCTCTTAGCTATTGCATGAGACACACTGTAAAGCTTTTCCTGTTTTGCTTTATCTCACCAGATACCAGCACCTTGCAAGTCCCATGTGACTTACTAGCACATCAATGCTTTGTAGATATTAAGTGCTCAAGAAAAGATTTACTTGGGGAAAAAAAGAAAGAAAAATAGAAAGAAGCTAGAAACTTGTGGCCCATGGCCTATAACCCTAGCTTCTTGGGAGGCTGAGACTGGAAGGATTGTGGTTTTAGGCAAGCCCTGACCAAAAAACACAAAACAGGGCTTAGTGGTAGAGTGCTTGCCGTGCATGCATGAGGCCCTGGGTTCCATTCCTCAGTACCACATAAGCAGAAAAAGCTGGAAGTGGCACTGTGGCTCAAGTGGTAGAGTCTTGAGCTGAAGAGCTAAGGGACAGCCCCCAGGCCCAGAGTTCAGGCCCCACAACCCACAAAAACAAACAACAACGACAAAAAGTTCATGACATTCCTCATCTCAACCAACAGCTGGAGATGGTGGTTCATATCTGTTATCCCAACTACAGAGTAAAGCACAAAACATCCAGATCACAGTCTAGGTTTGGGCTTGGGCAGGAAGCAATATCCTATCTCTGAAATAATTGGTTTAGATTAGGATAAATTGTATACATGTGTAGAAATGTTACAGTGAAATCCTCTTCTTACAACTAATGTACACACACACAACAAACAGCTCACATGGCTAGAGTCATGACTCAGCAGTAGAGCATCTGCCTATCAAGTGCAAAGCTCTAAGAATATAAGAACTGGTGTTCCTAATAGAATCATTAGTCAGTTGAACAGTGCCAACAACATCTGGTTCTGCTCTTTGCTTTATAGTTTTCTTCTTCAGCTACACACTGATAAACCTATCATTTCCACATATTGGTTTTACTTTTAAAAATAATTATTATAAAGGTGATGTACAGAGGGTTTATCATTACATAAGCCAGGAAAAGAGTACATTTCTTTTTGTACAATGTCATCCTTCCCTTGCTCTCTCCCAGTTTTCCCCTCACACCTACCCTCCACAATTTTCAACATAGTGTTCAGTGAGTACCCCTGCTGCATTTGTTTGCCCTTTGTCTCTCCATTTATGTGCCTCTCTTTATATCCCCAAAGACATATAAACAAAAAAAAAAAACTAAAACAGCAAAAAAGGGGAAAAAACTCTCTTGTTTTAATTTCTTGGAGTTCATTTTGATAAACAGTATTTTGTATGATCAGATACACATAGGCATTGTGCCTTTCTGTTCCTCTCCTAAGAATGTCCTCCTTTGGTCTCACTGTGTGTGAATGTCTAGAGATCTGTATAATTTATTATGTCCTGGTGTATTTTATTTTATTTTTTTTTATTGTGAAAATACCATACAGAGGAGTTACAATTACATGGGCAAGGTAGTGAGTACATTTGTTATCAAGCATTGTTGCCTCCTCCTTTGTATCCTGGTGTATTTTAGATATAGCTTCTGTATATGACAGAAAACATGCACCATTTGTCTCCCTGAATTTGGCTTATTTTACTTAGTGTGATTTGTCCTAGGTCTATCCATTTTCTTGCAAATGACATATTATTCTTTGTAATGGCTGTGTACAATTCTATTGTGTATAGGTGCCACATTTTTTTGAATTTCTGCACATCTTTTATATCTTTCCCACTTCAGGAGAAAGCTCTATTCCATTCAGTTCCAGAGTTAATACTAGAGGCAGAAAGTTTTGCTGCTGCTTTATATCCCTTTGACTCTAGCATTTCCTCTGCTCAATTGGACATGGCCTGGGGTTTCTTGTGCTCCACCTGTGGCTCCAGAGTGGTGTCTTCCAAGTTCCTGCTTCATTTCTTATCTGACATGTGATACCTGAGGGAGGCTCTGGCCTCAAAGGTTCACTCTCAACTGGCCACTTGCACCTCTTCCTTGTTCTTTTATGAGTTCAGAGTCTTCAAGATGCCCACCGCTTCCACATGACTGTTGATTATTAGAACTGGGCTTTGTTGCCCATCCTCATTCCCAGAAAGAAAATGTACTCTGCTGTCCTTGAGATGACCCCAGAGCACAGCCTGTCCACCCTCTGAGCATCTTGTCTGCTCTCATTTCCCTGTAGAGCTCCCTCAACTGCCTCTAAGGTCCCCTTTCTCTCTTACCTCGAGCCTGAAACGTGGATAAACCATGGTGAAGCCATAATTAGAGATATGTGAAGACTTAGATTTGTGCTTCCTTTGTCAAACCGTGCTCCTGTTTGCCATGCAGCTGTTCTGTCACCTTGCAGCAGGTGTGACCCCACAGGCAGGTCCAGTCCCATGTGCGTGGCTTCATTACCAGAAAACTGTCACATCTTAGCTACAAATCTTTTGGTACCTTGATGATAATTCTACTTATTCTGGCTTTCTGCATTGTCCTTTTAACAATACCAGTGAATCCCCAAGGGTCAGTGTGTTCTCCTTTCAAAATGTTTTCAAATGGACTCTAGAAAAGTATTTAAAAACATATAAAAGGCTCATAACAATTGTTGAACGAATGGATAATGAATCACTGAGGCCAGGGAAACCTGCGGGTCAGAATAACAGTGCTTTCTTTTCATACCTCTCTCTGAACAGCTTTGGGACATGTGGCCTGGCTGTAATTGAGAAGGAACACAGGAGTGTAATTCTTTCCAGTTTCACCTGGTTGAACACTAAGACTGATGACCAGTAGTTACATGGAAAAAAAATGTTATCTTAGCATTTAATCCAATAATTCCAAATGGGGCACCAGTGACCAAGCCGCTACTTGTTGTAGGAACTCTAAAAGGAACTTAATGTAAAATCCAACCTTTGAGGCCTTTCATGGTCTTCTCTGCTCCTTGGCCTCTACTCATGCCTGACACCCGTTCCCTGATTTTAATCCATGTGCCTGCTTCGCCAGCTGTTCCCTGGCTCATTACATTTGATGGGGTTGCCCAGGCTGGGAAACTAAGCTTCCCTGGCTGTTTTGTTTTGCTTTTAAACTAGGGAAAGAGACATTTTCATCTTTTCATTGCAGCTTTTAATGGAATGTCAACATTCGTTGTTGTTTTTTCTTCCTGTTATATGTGCAGTGATGACTAGTCAGTGAAAAATTGCTGGAGCATGAAGTCAAGTGTGAAAAAAGATGGGGGAGAGAAATGGCAAATTACTACCTAGATTCTAAAGGAAAAAAATCAACAGAGGGGCTCAGTTAGAACCAATTAATGAAGAACATCTCAGAGGCTGAACCTTTGTGGGTGTGAGTCAATAACTGTTTATCTGAATCACTGTCAATTCTTTGGAGATAGAAATGTTTGAAAATTTGGCTTCTTTCTATGGTTGAAGGGTTTTGTGAGTCATAACAAACACATGTTTTGGAATCCAAAGATTGCTGGGATGAAATCTAGTAAGGCCATAAAAGAAAGGCTCCCAAAATGAAGGTGAAGGTGTGAAAAAGTTTGCTTTACAGCGTGGGTCAGTGAACAAGTCACAAGACTCATTCTCCTCATCTCCTTTTTCCGATGGATTCAGACTCTAAAGACTGTCAGAAATATTTGACCATTTTGACCAACAGAAAAAAGTGGATACAATTGCACTCCTGTATGAAATAATAAATTGTATTCCAGTGAAAATTAAAATACATGTGTTGCAAAAATGAAGGCTAGCTACAGCTATCAGGGAAACTGCAAGGTAGCAAATTTTATGTACTTGTTTCTGTGCTTTGATTTGTGACTTTCACCTTCCTCAATACCAGCCACTCCTGTAACGTCACCCTGTGAACTGCTGAGAGCCCAAAACTGCTCTAAAATGGAAATATTCAATATTCTACCTATGGCCCACGATTTCCTCCTCCCAACTCTCACTCCTTCTGCATTCCCCCCTTGGTCTTACCCAAACGTCCAGTGTGGTATTCTTCAAAGTCTTCCACAGCCCTACAAATTTTGCACCAAGTTTCAGACAACCTTCATCTGTTTTCCTCTAAGTTAGACTGTGGCCACTCAATGCTGCTGGAGAAAGTTTAAAAAAAAATGGCAGGAATTGATGCATCTACAAATTCACAATCTTCTACCTCATCTGGCTCTCTATACTGTCTGGGAATTCGTGCATGCATTTAGATATCATTAGCTCCAACTAATTTGGCCTAAGACTGACTCTCACAACTCTCCTAACACTGACTTTACCAGTCCACTGGCCTTACTCTCAGTAAATAATTAAGCTCCCTTTCTGTTCCCTGGATCTTATTCTCATTTTCAGTAACATCTTCACCCATCTCAAAGGCCAACTTTCTTTCTTTCTTCTTTCTTTCTTTCTTTCTTTCTTTCTTTCTTTCTTTCTTTCTTTCTTTCTTTCTTTCTTTCTTTCTTTCTTTCTTCCTTCTTTCTTTTTCTTGTTTTCTGCCAATTCTGGGGCTTGATGTAAGGGTCTGGGCACTGTCCTTGAGCATCTTTGTGCTCAAGGCTAATGTTCTACCACTTGAGCCACAGTGCCACTTCCAGCTCTTTCTGAATAGTTTATTGGAGATAAGAGTCTCATAGACTTTTTGGCCTTGGCTGGCTTTGAACAGCAATCTTCAGATCTTAGCTTCCCAAGTAGCTAGGATTATAGGCATTAGTCATTGACACCTGGCGGCCAACTATTTTTATTCTAAAAACATTTTATTATTTCTTTTGTAGCTGCTCCTCAATTCCACATTTTGTAGGGTCACTCTTTCTACAGACTCACTGGTGTTTCAGATGTTTTTTCTGCTTCCTCATTCTTTGCTTCTTCCATTTTTCTGATTTTTTTCTTTCTTTCTTCCATTTTTCATTTTTCTGATCATCTATGAGTAATCTTGTATAGAGCTCTTTCTGAAACATGAGCATGAGCAATTCTTTCCTATTCTCATTTAGATTCCCATTCCTATTAGGAGAAAAGAACAACTCTGCCCCTTGGACCATTTGTACGATTTCTCTTTCTTTTCAGTTTGCCATTGGATGCTTCTGCATTCAGAATCCACTTACTGTCCTCTAAACATGGCGAATTCCCAGCTCTCTGCCTGCAATGTTTTTCCCCTGTTTTGTGATTCATGATTGCTCTTCAAGTGTTTGACAAGAGGCAATCTCTGCAAATATCTTTTCTCTCTCTCTTTTTTTATTGTGAAAATACCATACAGAGGGGTTACAATTACATGGGCAAGACAATGAGTACATTTCTTATCAGGCATTGTAGCCTCCTCCTTTGTTTCCCCTTCCCATCCTGCAAATATCTTTTCTAACCACTCATCTTTCACCCCAACTCTCAACATTAACACAGTAGCCTTCTAGGGTTTCTTCCTTCTTTCCTTTCTTCCTTGCTTGAACTCAGGGCCTTGTGCTCAGTTTACAGATGGTATTGAACCACTTGAGCCACACTTTCACTTCTGGACTTTTGAATCTTGAATTTGTCTTCCCTAGGGCTGGTTCCAAACCTCCATTCTTAGATCTCAGCTTCCTAAGTAGTTAGGATTACAGGTGTGGGCCACTGGTACCCAACATGCTTTTATCATTTATTCATCCATTTATTTCCCCTAAGTAACAATTGAAAAATTAAAAAATACACAGACAGCCAGAGAAGGGAGAATGGAAGAGAGTGAAGGAGAAAGAGAAGGAAAAGGAAAGAGATATTGGACATATAATTCCTCTATTCATATTTAATCGATACTAACTTTTGGCACATATTCTAATATATATATATATATTTCAGTATATATATATATATTTCAGTATATATTTAACTATATATTTTCATGGCAGATTTATATATACTACTTTACATCATAAAATTTTAAATTAGCCATTTAAATATCTTTCCATATCAGTAAGTGTACATACACATCATAATTTTCATAGCTGCAAGCCTTTCATTGCACAAATATCTTATTAATGTTGTTCCCTACTTAACTCCTAAAATATTTCACATTCTCATTGTTATAATCAGTGTTGGCCAATGACTGCACATATTTGTGCACATTTCTGATAAAGATACTTTCTTAGAATAAATTCTTAGACATGGCATATTTGGCTCAAGAAGAATTTAAGAGAGTATTGGTAGATATCTTTCTAAGACATCGTTCTGCTAACATTTTCAGCCTCTGATAAAGGTCCAGGCCAGAGAATTAGTCATCTCCTGTGACAAGCCATTGGCAAACTCATAGAAATAAGTTGAAGTTCTTCAATGCTCAGTACTCCCAGGGGGGTAATAAATGAGTCATCTTGAATAAGTGGCCAAGGAGCACCTTTAAGAGTCATGTAGAATGTCAAAGGTCATTTCATCACCTCATGTAGATGCTTGTTTGCACCCAGCTCTCACACCCTTCATACCATTAGTTTGGCTGGTCATGGGGCTTGAACTCTGGGTCTGGGCACTGTCCCTGTGCTCTTCAGCTCAAGGCTAGCACTCTACCACTTCAGCCACAGCACCACTTCCGGTTTTCTGGTGGCTTATTGGCGATAAGTGTCTCATGGACTTTCCTGCCTGGGCTGGCTTTGAACGTGATCCTCAGATCTCAGC
Organism: Dipodomys merriami; assembly: GCF_024711535.1. Classification (NCBI taxonomy): domain Eukaryota; kingdom Metazoa; phylum Chordata; class Mammalia; order Rodentia; family Heteromyidae; genus Dipodomys; species Dipodomys merriami. The sequence goes on along the minus strand of NW_027206068.1, from coordinate 22,383,788 downwards.
CTCCTGAGTAGCTAGGATTACAGGCATGAGCCACCAGTGCCTGATCATACCATTAGTTTCTTTTAGCATCTTGCTTCTAATATTTGGTACAGTTTACTTGGGAAAATTTTCTGAATGACACAAAGATTCCCAAAGACTTTAAATAGTGTTGACATTTTCTTTCTTTAAAGGTCAGTGATAGGAACATAGGGAAAAAAAAGTAGCATCTGTGAGCCATTACCCAGTCACCAGGGTTACTCGGGGTACTTTTGACTTGAACTCTGCAGCAATCAAACACTTAAGGCTCACAGATCAAGGCGAAACTTGGGCTTTTAGCCCCTGAAATCACAGCTGAACATGACAAGGTCAAGAGGAAGGAATAAAACAGGCTGAAACTTACCAAATGATGTAAAATGACTAGTGCTAAGAAACTACATTGTGCTAAATACTAATGATGGGCTTGGGTCTGCAAAATGTTTGATTCTGGAAAAGTATTAACTGTAATTTTTACAGATGCCCCATCTCACTTTATCATGAGTCACCAATCTGTGAAGACAGTGACTTAAAGCTGCATAAAAACCCTGCCTCTTAAAGAACAAAACAAAACACAACAAACCTAACTCTTGTTACTGTGCACTTCCTAATCTTCTCCCCATAGCTGGCCTTTCTCCCCAGACTCCTCTCTATGTTTTAGTTGAAGATGATATTTAAGATTCAATTCTAAGCCATGTCTTTCAGAGACACTTGTTTCCCATATGAACATAAGGCATATGTTAATGTTACCAGAAATTAGGGCAGCTAAACTGACCTTTGTCTTTGCATCTGACAAGAGATGAATGCAGGCCAAATGCAAACTTATAAAGATGGTAAGAAATTTTATTTGAAAAGAAATAGGACAGAAAAAGACAGCATATCACAGACATGCCACAGGAAGACAGCTTCAATCTATCTCAGCCATACTGTGCCATCTACCTGGTTACAGAGATTGACCTTGGGTTAAAAAGGGAGAATTGGATTCCTCCAAGACAGCTTTCTGATTGGTGGTGGTGGTGTGTCTCCTTTCTTTTTGCTATAAGGATGGATGCCAAAGATTTAGTGTCCTGTCCTTATTTCCCTGTTCTTTTGTAGCTCTCTTCTCCCTGCCCCTTGTCAGGCAGGTTTTGGTTTATCAGCTTATCCTGCGGTCTGCAAGCTGTATAGGCTGAAATTCCCTGTCTGCTTTATTTTTTTCTAACTCATAACTCATATCATTATAAGACTCCTGATTTACTCTTGTGATAATCCATTTTTTTCATATGGGGTCCTTATTAAGAATGATGAAAAGGACAAGTATAATGGGAATGGACACCCAAAGTAAATATGTTCATAATAAAATGTTTAGCCTAATGAACTCACCTGGATAGCCGTGTTGCTTACACTTATGCAAGTTTGTTTTCAACATTGCTTTTCTGTTCTCCCCCTCAGTCCCCTTTGTGGAGGAACTCACAGCTTCTCAGCTCCCGGCAAGGTCATCATGCTCCTCTCCTTATCTTGCTGACCTCAGGATTGAAAGAACATTCAGAACAAGACATACAACTTTGGAGACTAAAGCAGTACACTAGCAGATGAAACAGATCAAGGTTTCACCACCAGAGCTAAAACCAGGCCTCAGCATGTACATCCAGAAACCCATAGACCTGGGCTTGCCTTAAAACCCACTTACCCCTCTTGGGTGTAGGACCTCAGCTTTTGATAGCAGCTCTGGGCAGTCCTTATCTTGCTTTGCAAAGTTAATAAGCATTTACTTCCTTTTCTCTCAAACCCTGCTTCCATTATTTTGTGAACTGGTACTGAGCCCAGAGGATTGAATTTCTGGTAGCACAGGGAAGATGCTTTCTTTTTTTTTTTCCTCTTCTCATATAAGAGAGCAACCATTTCTTTTACCCATATAATTTCAGTCTGGATCCTTTGTTTTCTTTAACATAAAGTCAAATTTAAGGAGAGAATTGAAATGTAGAAACTGTTATATACAGTAAGGTGTCAGTAATGTTATTTGTAATATGAAGAACTTAGAAACAAAATCATGTCCATTAATAGGGGAATGGCTAAATGGTGGATTTTTTTTTTTTTTGTGTATGTGAGCTTGAACGTCAAGCTCTCAAGGCATTCTAAGCTGGCTGTATTGCTCACAGTTGGTGCTCTATGACTTAAGACACATCTCCACTTAAGGCTTTTTGCTAATTAATTGGACATATGCGCGTCACACTCCCCCCACCCCCCAGGCTGGCTTTGTAATATCACCATCAAGATCTCCGCCTCTTGAGTAGCTATGCCTCTTGAGTAGCTATGATTCTCTGTGACTCACTGGCACCTCCCCTATTCTTCACTTTTCACATGAATGCTATGAAACTAAATACTACATCGTATATACTAAATTTACGATATATGTATAAATACTACTTTTCCAGGATTCTCTTGTCAGGGAACATTATAGCTATTGTTTATCATATGAACTTCTAAACCGATCCATTGATCCTTCAATTAACAGCACCAGATGTCGGGCTGGTGGCTCACGCCTGTAATCCTAGCTACTCAGGAGGCTGAGATGTGAGGATTGCTGTGCAAAACCAGTCCAGAAAGTCCATGAAACTCTTTTCTCCAATTAATCACCCCAAACCCGGGAGTGGCACTGTGGCTCAAGTGGTAGAGCACTTACCTTGAGCTGAAGAGCTGAGGGAAGGGCCCAGGCCTAGAGTTCGAGCCCTATGACCGACTTTAAAAAAAATGTACTGGAAAGCACCAGTATGTTTTTAAGACTCTTTGTATGTATGTTTTTAAGACTCTTTGAACCCTGGGCCTTCAAAATATACCAAAGTAGCCTCCTTGGAAAGTTCTACTTTTGCTTCCTCCTCCTTTTGTCCTTGTGTCTGCATTCCACATTCTAAGAAGGAATTGCCATCTAAAAAATTTAAGATATTCATGGCTAACTAATCTCTCTGTAGAGTACAGGGACCAGAATACCTTCTGACTTTTGTAATTCTTCTCTTCCATAGGCTTTAGTTCTATGTATCCACTAATATAGAACAACACCAGAGTTAGTCTGAGGAGCTCAATGGTGATCCCAATGTTCTGAAGAAAAAAGGAAGACCCCTCTCAGCACAGAGCTCTTCTTGCCCTGCCCCTCCATCTTTTTCCTATAAAAGCCTTGTGTGTTCCTGAGAACCCCTCCCCCATGGAGCTCTGAGTGTCAATAACTCATCCACCTACTCAAGATACTAGCTCCAATTCCCTCCTCCCAACTGCTGTCCAGAATATTGGCCTTGAAGTGCTAGGCAGTCTGGACCTTGTTCCAGTAACAAAACTCCCTGCTTTGCTACATCATAACTTGTACTTAATTTTAATTGAGGCAAAAAGACCCACCTTAAAAGTAAATTCCAAAAATGCTGATAAATTCAATCTGGTCTTTTTCTTGCTTCTCAGAGATATTACCAACACTGTCAAGATGGGCTCTTCCTCACAGCCATGAACAGTGAATTTAGCCTTTTATTTTCCATAGGCATATTGGTAATATTTGGAGAACCAACACTAAACAATGATAGGAAACGTATGTAATATACATGCAGAAAAAAAGACCAAAGGGCTCTGCAAAAACAAACTATTGTAATAGTTACTTCACGCAGTTGGTATCCTGTCAATTTTTCAAATGCTTTTTAATACTTTTCTTAGGCTTCCTTCACTCACTAAAAATTCACTTTGGTATAAGCTACTTTTTAATGGGAAAAGATCAAATAAAGGGAAAGCTGTGCAACTTGTTATTCTCTTTGTTGTCTTTTGTAAAGCAATCAATAACAAGCCAGACAGAAATCTACTTAGGCAGGAAACTCAGCTATCCATATTCTAATTATGCTTGTAGGCTTGAAACACTTGTGGGCTCAGTTGTAATGGAAATGTTCCCCAAATGCTCTAAAAACACTTAGTTAATGTGCAGAAACAACAGGAGACATCGATGCTGGGCAGTGGAGGGGCTGTGTTATTTAATTGGACAGAAGCTTCAGACAGTGGTTTGCTTAGCATGGAGTTACATAAATGCTGTACACCTAACATATCACTCACAAGTCTCACAAATTAAAAGCCAGGCTTTAATTAAAAGAACTCTTGTAGTCAATGGGTTTTGTGTGATTGTTAAATATAGTTCCTGAAAACCAGGGAGGAAAAAAAAAGGCTGGTATATGGGCAGAGAATGTCATAGCTGGGGAAGGCAGCATTCAACCATTCTCTGGTCTCCCTGGCAGTTACCTGTTTTGTGTCAAGTTTTCTAATGCAAATGAACTTTGATAGTCTGACTGGTTCAATTGGCTGTGATTAGACCAATTAATGTTCAGCCATCCAGATAAATGTTACCTCTGCTACTAGACAGTAACCTATACTCTTGACTTTGCAGCCTTTGCTCTGGTTGAAGTGATCTATGGACGAAATGATCTGTACTGAGACCCAAATACAAACAAAAATTGGAGCTATAAACAAAGAATTCAAAATATTTCACTATGATAGGACCAAGAGATTTGCACAGCTGTTATGCTGGGTAAAGACACAGTAGTGACTGAAAGAAAGACGAAAACACTAAAATTAATCTGGTAACTTTATTTAATATTTTATCCATTCAGCAGCAACCAACATAAACATCAGAGCTAACAGAATCTTTTTGAAATGTTCTGCTTTAGAGCTGCTTTAGAAATACACACACACAGGAGAAATTCAACTGTTCACTGCCAATTTTTTAATTTTATTTTTATTTTTTATAAAAACAGCTTCAAGAGCAAATAACACTGATTTATTCTGTGCCCAAGCACTAGTTGAGAAAACCTATTAAATTACACAAGAAAAGGAAATCAAAGAGGCTTTGTTATCTTATGCATGTCATCTATTTAAATGGAAAGTTTTGCTTCTTTAAAGCAATAGAAATACAGTTTCCTACATATATATTTATATATTTATATATATTTTAGAGTGTGATTACAAACACAGAGTGTTATTTTCAAATGCAAAAGCTAGTTCAAGAAATTTCCAACTGCAAAACTTGCAAGATACAAAGCTAAAATCCATATGATCCTTTCCTCAATTATGAATACTTTCACTAAACATAAATATTTTTAACATATATTAATTTTTTCTGACATTCAAAATTGTAAAGTCAATATGGCAGAATTATTGTTAAAAGCACATATTTACAAATCTTTTTCCATACATAAAGTATTTGGCATAATTATAACAATCATACTGTATCCACAACTGTTTGCTTTTCTTTTTCTTTTTTTTTACACATAATGGTATCTTTTATTAAAATTAACCAGTTATGTACAAAAATACTCGAACATTTATTATAGAAAACCTCTATAACCAGCCTCAACAGTGTATGCCTGCTGAATGGTTTCATTAAGAGAATATAAAAAAGTGGTCACTGCCTTCCAGGTTAAGCTATCAACAAAAACAAACCCAGTTAAACTAAACTGAGTTTCCCAACAAAAGAGGGAAAATATTTAACAGTATGCTTTAAAATACAGTTCATAGCTATTGTCAGTTGAGTGTTATAAACAGTCATTTAATGAAAAAAAAGATACAAAATACATTACTACATACAAGGTGCTTTTTTTCCACACTCCTACTGCTTATACTCATGTCTACCTAGAGCTAAGATGCTAAATTGCGATATTCAAGCTAGAACCATCTACAGTCAACTCCTCCAACCAAAGGATCACAGGATTAGCTGGGAAGCCAAGCTTCTCAGGTAAGAATGCAGTCTGGAGGAATTTTTTTTATTCTGTGCAGGATTCAAAGTTAATGTCCTTGCCTTTTGAGAGGCCTTTTGTCATTTAATCATGTTAATATATTGTCACTAAGGTTTTTTTTCTTTATTCACGTTATTGATTTAATACTGTCCTGTATTGATTCCTGAATGCTTGTTAATGAGACACAGTAATTTGTGCCTATTTAATACTTGAACATCTGCTCTTCTTCAGTGACACATTTTATATAGGAAACGATCAAGTAAGGAAGCACAAAATTCAAGTAAACATTTCTCTTGGGGTCATTTTACTTAATCTAGCTGATTGGAGCTCTGAAAGCAAATTGCACCTGGCAAAGAAATACAGTAGATAGCTTGGCATCAAGGGTACTAGAGAATTCACAAAGTCGAGTTTTAAGAATGTAGACAGCTATCAAACACCGCAAGAGTCTCCGCGTAGTGTTTTGTTTCAAGAACAAAACAATCCAGGCAACTCCTTAAGGAGCCGGGCCTGCGTCCACCTTCATTCAGAGACTGGGGGCATGGATCATTCTGCTCCAAGAAGAGCCAGAAAAATGAGTTGTTCACACAAGTCTTCCAAAGCAAGGACGCTGTGGTTGGATGTGCACTCACCAAACAATCCTTCTCCCAGCATCCAGTAATTCAGTGAAAAGTATATAACATTGGTTGTATTGTTTGACAATATCCTATCGGGTTTAAGACTGAAACTATGCTTTAAAAAAAAAAAAAGTGAACATAAAAAGATACAAAAGGACTCTGGATCGCCATTCACCACTTTCCCATGAGACACAGCCATAGCTCACGAGACACCTGCAGTTTGAGATCAGTTAACTTTTACCATTGTGCAACATTAGATTGGGAAGCGAGTGGTAATTCCATTCATCTCGAGAAAGAGAGCTGAGTAAGTAAAGTGCCTGCGCTACACGTCTTCGTCTTATGCTGTAAACGGCCACAGAACTCACCGCAGGGACACAGAGAAGTGATTATAACTGAGAGACCTTGCGGGGCAGGGGCCTGGGCCTGGGCCCCGGCTCAGTCCTCCGGGTCCCGTTCTCCAGGTGGCCGGGCCTGGCGGCCAGGGGCTTGGGGGGCAAGGCAGGAGGTTCGGAGGTGGCGGGGATGGAGAGGCTGTGAGGTAGTGGGACGGGGCGCCGCAGAGTCCGCTCGTAGACGCTGTAGGGAGGGGGTGTCTTGCTCTCCTTGCACACGGGCTCCTCGGGTCCCCCCGGCCCCCCGAAGCTGGACAGCGACACGGACTGTTCGTTCACCTGATTTTCAAAGCCTGAGGTTTCCGACGTGCTACACCGGCTGAGAGACGAGATGCCGCTGCTGTAGCTGCCCGACAGCACCGGGGAGTTGGAGGTCAGTCCTGGGGAGTGGTACTCCACGGGGGAGGGGGTGAAGGACTGCGCCGAGCCCTGAGGCCGAGGAGAGGGGAGGGGAGGAGAGGGAGAAGGGGGGACACAGCAGAGTCAGGGACTCAGTCCGCAGCTTGAAGCCCTAGCCTCGAACGCTGGAAGGCCTGACATGCATCACTCACAAGGGATGTGTTGGGTTAAACTCCTGTACAATTACTTAGTCACTACTACTACCACCACTAAATTGGGGGTGGAGGAGGATAAATTCAACGCCCCAGCAGGTGACCCTATTTCAAGATAGCTGTTAAGGACGTGACTTTGGCCCTAGTCCTGCACTGGTTTCCTTACAAAAGACATGTGGACATCAGGGGATTGGGAGAAGACTGGCACACAGAAAAAATCCTCTCTAGGAGGACCCAGAAAGGCCATGGAGAGAGACCTCGAAAGACACTGAGTTTGTCTCTGCCTCTATCTCGGACTTCCAGTCTCCAGACTCTAAGACTCCAAATGGAAAATAAGTTTCTGTCATCAACGCTACTCCTGCCCCCCCCACCCCCCCCAGCTGTGGTACTTTACACTCACTCAAGCTGACTAATACACCCAGATTCACAGCTGAGTGTTGCCACAGGTGACACTGGAAATACCCATCAGCCACTTTTACTTATCTGCGAGACCCCCACCCCTTGACCACCTGCCATTTGCAAAGAGAAAGGATAAATCTGTAAGAGAATCTGGAGGCACGCCATTGGTTCTGGCTCTAATAGAGAGGAAAGAGAACTAGAGAGAACTAGAGAAGTAGAGCTTTGGGGGCCCCATTTGCAGTGTCCTGCATGGGCTCCCATGGCTGGACTCAGGGGAGCCTAAGGCTGGGGGAGGGGGTGCCCTTCCTATCAGAGACCTTCGCCCTCACATAATATTCCTGAGCTGACATGTAGACTGGGCTCTAGCTGAGATGTGAGCTGTTTCATCGCTGGTTTTTCTTTTCTTTTTGTTTTGGTTTAAGCCCTAATAACTTGCTAATTCTCAAAAGCAGACAGAATGCAAACAGAACTCCAGATTTCTGGCATTTCACAAAGAACTGAAAGTTCTATCACGACAGTGCACATTTCCTTAATGGAGATAATCTTTTGAAGCCAGGCAGGGCCATCTTTACAAAACAAGCCATGAAGGTTACCATTTCCCCATCAAGTCACCCTCTTCCACCCAGTGCTCCACCCAGCCTCCTCCTGAGCTATTTATGAACGGCAGCTCTTCCCCTAGTCTGGCATCCTACTCTGTTGTTCCCACATTTGGGGTCCTCAGGATTTGTAATGAGAACTGAGAGATGTTCGATGGAAAGATGTTGCCATAGAGAAAGGCTGCATTAATAAATTCATTAACTCTGGTGTATATTCAAAGCATATTATCATATTAAAGAAACGCAAACAACATTGTTTTGGCCCAGTGCTTTCTAAGCTTATTTGACCACACACTATTTTTTCACTTATCACCTAATGTCCTATAAACGCATGTTCCATAGAACACACTTGGAGAAAACACTTCCCCAGGCTAACTCTACCTTGCTCTCCAGTTTTAAACAAAAACAGCATTGATACATACAAATCCTTGCAAATTAAGCATAGCAACTAGCAGATACAAATTCACTGCTGTCTTTGTCAAAACTTAGACCTCAACAGCAAAACAAGGCAGGTTAAGTCCAGTCTTCTCTAACAGACTAATCCTGTCACTTAATTGTTGGGAGAAAAAAAATCCAATCAAAGTCTATTGGTGAAGGCAGTGTGACCTGCATTCTAATGACAGCAAAACTCACAACTTGGTAGTAGTGTGCCCTCTAAATGAAAACTGAAGTTACAACACAAGAATTCCATCTATCTTCTTTTTCAGGCCCCATTTGTGAAGACAATTACAACACAGCCTGTGGCTTGTAAAAATACAGGTCCGGAGAGACATAGTATCTGCCAGCATGCTAACTCAGACAGTTTGACAGCTGCTACCTGAACACATTCAGCCTGTGGATGCTTTTTGATTTTTGTTGGTTGCTTGAACTCAGGGACTTGCCTTCATACAGCTCTACATGTTCAGCTGGCACTCTGTCACTTGAGTCACACATCCAGCCCAGCTGTGTGTTGGTTATTTTAATGGCAGATTCTCACAGAGCTTCCTTTCCAGGCTGCCCTTGAACTGAGATCCTTCAGGCATCAGCCTTCTGAGTGGCTAGGATTGCAGGTGTGAATTATCCATGCTCGGCTTGTGAGTGCATTTTGCCCATTAGGAATTAATCTCCTAGCTAACCTGTGGTCTTATAATCAACCTGCATAATCAAGTCAAAAAACACAGATGATAATTGCATAGCAACATGTGGAAACTCTTAAAGAAAAGTCAAGTTGCTGCCCTTCCTCTTCAGGATGACAAGCAATGGCTTCCAAAGCAAATGCTATCATGTAGACTTTATGGTAACAGCTGCATGGCAGAATGGCAACAAAACCTGCAAAGCATCTGCATTTACTAGCAGGTTTCTACGTCAGAAATTGTGGTGATGCAAATGAAATCACACTTCTTTTCCAACTATTCTCATTGTTTCCCAGATTCTTGCTATCTATCCTTAGCAGCACAGATGCACCATGCCCCCTACATTTGCTGAGGCTAATTTGTCCTTTGCACATTAGCTGGAATTCTCTCATCAATAGGAAACCCAGAGTGTGTAACTCCGAAGTCACTTTTTCAAGGCTTCCTTCAACCGCTCTTATTTGCTTCTGGTGCAGCCAGGAGCTCCAGCCTCTCCTATGCATCGACAAGCCCTGCAGCCGCTCTGATTCAGTTTGGATAGAAGCTAAATATTGTGCTTTATCTTCAGGAGGGATCTGGATATTTAGAGATGTAAAACACCCTGCCCAATTCAAATGTCTGACCTTTACCCATTCCTACGGTGGTCCTCAGATTTTTTTAAAATCCATTTTTACCATGGTAGACTATGCATTTTGAATGTAAATTACATTCATGGTATAAAATGGGGTATAAGAGATGAAACGGTGAAATTTAGTTTGGATGAATTTAGATGGATGAGGCGGATGAGAACGGCCAAAAAACAAAACCCAAGAAAATAACCACCCTTTCAACCCCCTAAAGAAGTAACCCTCCCCCAATCAAAAACAAACAAAAATGCAAATCAAACAAAGCACCCTCCCAACCCACAGAATATTTAGATTTTGACGTTTTTTAATATAAATGTGTGTGTGTGTGTGTGTGTTTTTGATGTGCTCTAACCCAAAACAATAGGCTGGAAATGTTCAGGGAGTTATCCAGGGACCATATATATATATATATATATATATATATATATATATATATATATATATATATATATATATATATTTTTTTTTTTTTTTTTTTTCCTTTCTTTTCTCCCTTCTCCTTTTTTCAGGTGGGACAATACAGGCTGGCTCTATGCTTGCTAGGCAGGCACTTTACCTCTTGAGCTAGAATTTTCTGCTTTTTTTTGAGACAGGATCTTGGTTTTTTTTTTTTTTTTGCCTAGGCCTGTCTGGACCATAATCCTCCTATTTACACTTCCCACTAGCATGACAGGTAGACACTACTGTGTCTAGCTAATGGATGAGCTGGAGTCTCATGAACTTTTTTTTTTCTTTTTAACCAGGCTGGCTTCAAACTTATTATCTCTGTCCTTTGAGTAGATGCTGCCTAGGATTACAAATGTGAGTTCCTAGCACCTGGCCATGGGATCATATTTCTTACCTTCGTTGAGGAGACATGCTGACTCTAGTTTTTTAGGTGCTCGTTGTTATTATTTAGAGAAGAGGCTCATAATCCAAAAGAAAAAACAACAAAAGAAATCATCTTTTCTTCCTCATTTCCCCCTCCCTCTTCCTTTGTTTGTGTGAATAAAAGCACCGTTTTAGGTACTTGGGATGAGACTTAGGAAATAAATAGACCTGGGCCAGTCTCTAGCCTCAGCCTAAGGAGAGCCTGTACCTTCAATGGGGACCGGCCGGCCGGCGAGGGGGACACTGATGTGGTGTGTCTTGCTGGCGAAGCTGTAAACGGAAAGAGAGAACATGTCAGCCAAGAAAAAACCAGACAGCTGAGTATCTGCAAGTGCCCTCCACTGTGTGCAAACCCAGACACATAACCCAGTGCGGAAGAGCTTCTGAAGCAAGGGGTGGGGAGAAACTACACGATGCCCATCTGGAGCAGACTGCTCACGAGGGATGATGTGACCAAGACGGGGACCAGCCACGGCAATGCTGAAAGCACTGTGTGCGAACCAAAAGCTGGCCCAGCCTCAAGGTGTTTTCCCATCGCTTAGTCTCTCTATGCATGCCATGGAAGTGCATTAACCCATCCTCCCCATTCCTCCCCTCCCAGAACAGATGACCCACACATGATCCTGCCCAGGAACATCCCTCTTCAAATGGTGAGCCTTCTCTTCATCTCTTAGATGGGTATCTGTGCATGCCATCACTATCCTACCATCATAGCAAGGACAAAGGATTTCTCTGCTCTTCCCACGGGCTGCTCAGGGCTTCTTGGGCCTCACAGAGCATTGCTCTGTGAATGCATGGATCAAGCCAGCTGCCTAAAGCACGTGGCCCAGGAGAATGAACAGGAAGGTGAGGGCAAGGGTTTTTTTTTTTTTTGGGGGGGGGAGGGAGTCACACTTTGCCATCCACAGAGAGAATTCGGTTGAAAGCAGGCAAGTTGCTCTGTAATTAGCTGCCACTCTCCCAGCGGTCACGTTCAGGTTTCTAACTGGCAAGAAAACTACAGCAAGGTTGAAAGGAAGAAAGACAGAGAGTGACAGAGACCCACAACATGAGCACAGATGAGGACATCACGACAGACCATGAGAGAAGTCAGTGCAGAAGGGACGGCAGCCCCGTCAAGGTAACTATGAAAGGTAAGGTCACCAGGGAGCGCTGATCCCAGGGGACCAGGGAGAGTGGCCTCCCCATCTCTCGGTGCACACAGTCCAACACATCACCTTCCAACACCTGCTTGAGTCCTCCTCTCCCATCAATCGTGAGGTGCACATGCCCTGAGCACTTCTCTGGAGGAAGAGATTTCCACAGACCTCCAATAGCCCCACCCGTACCTCTATTGTTAGCTTTGAACTGGTCTAGGATTCTACTACCAAATATTATTATTCCTTAATAATACCTATCAATGCTTGGCTCCTTTAAAAAAAAATGCCTTTCCAGTTCCCATCTTCACTGACACAGCCAGGCTAAGTTGGAGACTGCCTACATATATGCTCATCATGAATGAAACACAGACAATTTTGCTGATGAATCTTAATCTTCCGTTATCCCACTGATTTATAATAAACAGTAAAGTTAGAGTTCTGAATTTTTTTTGGGGGCGGGAGGTGGTACTGCAGTTTGAATTCAAGGCTTATGCTTGCTGGGCAGATGCTCTACCACTTGAGCCACACTCTTTAAGCCCTTTTTTGCTTTAGTTATTTTCAGACAGGGCTTCATGTTTTGGCTCAGGGATGGCCTGTCTTACCTCTGTCTCCTGTGTAGCTAGTATGATAGGTATGTACCACCATATTTGGCTTATTGGTTGGAATGAGGCCTTGCTAACATTTTTGCCCTGGCCGGCTTCAAACCATGATGTTCCTCATCTCTGCCTCCTCAGTAGCCGGGATTGCAGGCATGTGCTACCATATCTGACCTTTTCAATAATTGTAAGTGACTTGACTTTTGGCTTTGACTAATTTAGAACTGGGTACTTATCGAGTTTATTTTTTATTTTTGTTGGTCAAGGGGCTTAAACTCTGGGCTTAGGCGCTGTCCTTGTGCTTTTCAGCTCAAGGTGAGCACTCTACCGCTTGAGCCACAGCGCCACTTCTGGTTTTCTGGTGGTTTATTAGAGATAAGAGTCTCATGGACTTTCCTGTCTGGGCTGGCTTTGAACTGTAATCCTCAGATCTCAGCCTCCTGAGTAGCTAGGATTACAGGTGTGAGACACTATTTTTTAAAATAGTAAGGTCAACTTTCTTTTCTTAAAAAGAAAAAAAGAAAGAAAACAGGAGGACTATATGTAAGGTATAACAAATAAAGCACTGATGATTATTTCAGAAACCCTAACATTCTGATTCAGTAGGTCTGAGGTTAGGCTGGAGAACGTGCTTCTTGAAACAACCCTGAAGGACACAGTCCCCTGAATCAGCCCTGTGAGAAACACCATTTCTTCCAGCGGCAGATAACTCTGGATGCTAGAAGCCCACTAAAGTCACAGTTACTTAGTTCCTCTGCAGGGGCAACTGAAACTTCGGCATGAATCCAGAATTAGATTGGAAAAAGCAGCTGAGTTAGCAAACGTTGGTAAGAATCAGGCGTTGCAAGCAAAGCACAGAGGGCATGTGAGTGGCCTCCTGGGTTAGAGGGCTGAGGATGGGGCGTGGAGCCGGGCACCCTAGGAACCCTGCCAGAGGGGCTTCCTGGGGGCCCATCATTGTCTGACTCAGTGTAGCCCAAGTCCAGGAAAGGGAAGCACAAGAAGCAAATTACGTAGCTGCCCCAGGTTTTACCTCAGCGATCACATTCCTACCTTTCTCTGAGGAATTCAGGACATGCTGGAGTGCCAATAAAATTTATTTTATAGAGCGATTAGTCAGAGGCTTCAAATACCCACCAGTCTGTGTGGGTCTTGGAGGGACAGGGGGGGAGATAAGTTTCCCACTATCCGACATGTTCTTGGCTTCCTTCCCACTGTCCAGGCTCCAGCTGCTAGGGGTGGGATTCACAGCTGGAAGGGAATAACACAGCTAAAAACACATGGTCCAGCTTTCCTTCCCAATGCTTGAGATCTCAGCAGCAACTTAGAACTATCCAGAATTTAAAAAAAAAAAATCAAAGGGATTAAAAAAAAACACCTAAAAAACCAACAAACAAGAAACCTCCAGCATATTAAACCTTTGTTAATTGGCTATCTAACAATTGACACTAATTGGGTGATAGCAAGTCTCTCATTTTTCTCAAGCTGTCAAACATGACTACAAATCTCTACATTGCAATATGTACAGTTGTGGGAAAACAGGAAGATGATAATCATCGCTGTATTTTAAAATCAGGTTTGTAGTGGCGACTTCTGGATAAATGGCACTCAAAATAGGAGTAGGCAATAGCATGATATTTCAACTGGGTGGCAGAACTCCTGGCCAGGCCATGTCACCTCACTGACCAATTCTTTGAAAAAAAAAGGACTCTTGTTCCTGAAATCAATAGATCATAGTGAAGTATGCTGTTAAGAATAATAATTTGGGATTCTGACAGTTATTCTTATTTTGTCATCTGTCTGCTCTGGGCTTCATTAAGATGTAAGAATATAGAACGGGCCCACTGGGAACTGGAACAATTACACAGGTTATGGAAGTCACTGCCCAGCAATGAGCTCTAATAGTTACCGTCCAAGAGATTGTTCCCTGTGCAGATACTGCCATCTCATGGACATACTGGGGAACTGCACATTGTCTCATTAAATTACTGCTTTGGTTTAATAGGGATGGAATTGCTTTTAAAAGACGTTCCCCCCTGCCCCGCCATGCCTTTTAAATTTGCCTTGTGGTTTTTCTTGAGTAGAAGAGGTGAGAACAATAGCACATTCTTAAATTCTGCTGGCAAAGATAAACACTTGACTTACAACATTAAGGCTAATTTCCTGTTCTAAAATAATTTTGGCCAGAGGCCTTCGCTAATATCTATGTTGCTTTAGAAAGTTTCAATGTTAATGTATCAGTGTCCTCAAATGGTAATGCAGTCTCATTCTTAATGAGTGCAATTAAAGTGCACTTTACCGGGACATTTCTTTGCAAACTCATGATGATTTATTGGGGGAGAAGGGGGAAACACAGCATTCGTATTTTTGAAGCCTGGCTCTCTGGGAGGCAAATGGGTGAGTGGCTTGTGCAAGCCCCACCTCCATAGTTGTAAAAGTGACAGTTAACCCACTCTTCTGTAGAGTTGCCCATACTGATGCCAATTGGATTACCACTATGCATGTGTTTAGTTCTCATTTGCCTTGAGGCAGGGCACACTCCATTATGCACTGCATTGCAATTCTTAAACAGTAGTTAATTGTAAAAGAGCCATAGCTGCATTACCACAAACAACGGATGAGCTGGCTGAATGAGGAGCTCTGTGAGGGAGACAGGGCATGGGGCACAGAATCAATCTGGGAAGTTACTCTTTTCATTGTGCTGAAGTAGTAGCCTCATTGGCAACTTGGTCTCTGGAAGAGCAGGCCTAGCCCAGGTGAGTCAATGAATGACAACAAAAATCTTGAAACACAGCAGGGGCGGGGAAGGGGGATTCCTACTCACTCACATTCTCACATTAAGTCTCACAAGTACATTGTTGACGATGAAAGCATCATGGATGATTGACCTCATGAATTTTGAAGAACAAAGTCCTGAGCTAGTCCTGAGCAGGAAGGATCTGGAGCTCTGCCTTCCACGTGACACACGAAAGGGAGAAAATGAGGGCGAAACAAACCCCTAGGCATCTCAGGACTGATGAGGACTGGCTCACACTCACCTTTCTCAGGAGCAGAGAGGTTTGGGTCACTGCGTGGCAAGGCTCCATCACCAATATGATTCAACAGCATCCTCTGGAAAGGGACGAGAGTCTACCATTACCATGCAGTACAGTGACATGTGAGCCAAAGTGACATGATCACCTCCTTATGCAAACTTTTTGTTCAGAATGGTTTCTATGGGGTAAGATGAGCCTGGGAACAAAGAATTTAATTATACTTAAGGAGAAAAGACTCAGGTTTTGAGAAAGAGAGCATGGTGTTTAAATGGTAAGTGATTCTAATGAACAGTCCTATTGAATATATGGGAAATATGCATTAAATTATAGCTAAGCTATGGTGTTCTACATAAATATAAAAGCTAGACTGGAAATATGAAATATAGATAAAAATTAGGGGAGAAATATGAACTTACCAAAAAATAAAAGTCTGAAGTGAGTGGACTTAAACCTCCCTACAATTTATAATCTTACGACAGGTATAAAAACACAGTAAATAATTAAATAAATTAAATAAGCAAATAATTAAAATAATAATTAAGCTCCACTTCTGGCCTTTCTGGTGTTTAATTGGAGGTAACAGTCACTTTCTTGCTCTGGCTGGCTTTGAACCACAAGTCTCAGGAATCTCAGCATCTGGAGTAGCTAGGATTACAGATGTAAGCCACCAGCACCCAGAAATTTGTCATCTTTAACCTATCTAAAATGTCAATGTTACATGGCCCTGCCAACTATACATTTTTTAAAGTATCAAGTCCTTTCAAATAAAATGCACCACAGCCATGTGAACTGTTGTAATTCTGACTACATACATACTGCTTCAGTTTTGTTTTTTTTTTTCCAAAGCAGAAAACTCAGGGGTTTAATCAGGGAGGTGTTCCAAGTTCCTCACGCTGGCAACATGACCTAAAGCAGATGGGCCACACTGCAAAGTCCCCTTGAAACAGCCATGACAAAGGGAAGTAAAACTGGTTATCTGGTTCAGCCAGACGCACTCCGATATCATTTCTGCCAGACATCACTGCTGTGCAGGGAAGGTTTCCTGGGACTTTCGAGAAGATCACACAATCAGCAAAGATCAACCAATCAAGCCAAATCCCACTCGCTCTCATCTACTTCCAGATGCAGCCACAGACTTCTGCCAGGATGGTGTAGAAAAACAGAGAAATTAGCCAGACAGACAGAAGGAACTAGTTTTCTCCGCTCTTAAATCAGTCCCAAATTAGCTGTGAAACTCAGAGCTACACATGAATCATTAGTTTTGAACCTCCTCTTCGAAGGTACAGCTTAAGTAGATAAGGGGCAAGAGGAAAGAATGCTGACAGTAGCATATTTCTCCTCCAGAGTGTGTGTGTGTGTGTGTGTGTGTGTGTGTGTGTGTGTGTGTGTGTGTGTGTGTGTGTGTGTGTGTGTGTGTGTGTGTGTGTGTGTGTGTGTGTGTGTGTGTGTGTGTACGTGCGCTGAGGTTTGAATTCGGCCTCTTGCTTGCTAACAGGCTAAGGCAAGGGCTCTACCACTTGAGCCAGTCTGCCAGCCCTTTTTCTGTGGGTTATTTTTGAGGTGGAGTCTTGCTGGGCCAACCTGGACTGGAATCCTCCTGTTTGTGTTCTTCCCCACATAGCAGGGATGGCAAGTGCATGCACTGCATCCAGTCATTGGTGGAGATGGAGTCCGTGACTTTCCTTTGCCCAGACTGGCTGCAAACCTCAGTACCCCAATTTCTGCCTCCCAAGTAGCTAGAATTGTAAGTTTGAGCCAACCATGCCTGGCTAGTTATTTTTGAGATAGTTACTTTTTGAGCTATCTCAAAAATATGTACTCATTTGCCGGCACTTGTGTCTGGACTGTGATCTGCCTATTGTATGCTTCCTAGAAAAACCGGGACCTACAGGTGTATATCACTGCACCCAGTTTCTAATATAGGGAAGGAGTCTCACAGGCTTTTTTTCACCCAGGTGGGCCTGTAACTGCAATCCTCACAATCTCAGCCTCCCATACAGCTAGGCTAACAAATGTGCACCACAGATGGCTATTGCTTGTGAAGGGCTCTCGTGTGCCTGGGCTAGCCTTGGAACTGTGATCTTTCTGATTTCTGCCTCGCAAGTAATTAGTAATCACAGGCATGAGGAACTGGCAGCCACCTTTCCCTGTATCTTTTGCCTATAGGAGGAGTGATCCCCAGATTTCTGCTAGATGCCAACCACACGCACAGACAGCTCATTCGCCCAGCTCTCTCTGGGAATGTAGTCAGATCATGGAAGACACAGGCATTTCCCATTTCCCTAGGTTTTACCACAGGCACTGACCCCTGCATCCCTATCAGAAGTATGGTTCAGACAGAAATCCCTAACAACAGGCAGAAGACAGAGGTAGCTCGTCACCCAAATGGCCTGTGGTCCGCTACCACCCCTTGTGCAGTTATGCACACAGTCCCTGTGTGCTCCTGCAGTGATGGGCCAGCATTGGTCCTGTCTTCTTCATCCACACAAGTACCTGGGAGGGCTCCACAGCTGTCGGGTAAATGGCACTGCATGGTCTCTCCCGTGGGGATAGGCAAGAGTTTTCTCTGGAATGTTTATGTTTGTCAGACAACAAAGGAGAAGCTGGGAAGAGAAGAAGGAATCATCAGTGAAGTGGTGGTGTTGGATCTGCTTAGAGCAGGAAAAAGGGGAGCTGGAGCAATGAATCCCAGGAGAAAGTAAAGCCATGGTGTCTGGGGTCTGAAAGGTTCTCTGGGCACCCTCCCCCGCCCCTGCATTTAGGCACTGACCTCTGGCACTGGAAGGAGCAGAGCTTGTGACGTTAGGCGAAGCAGAGTGCGTAGAACTCAGGCTTGAGGTAGACGGGCTGGGCTGTGAGGACAGAGGATCATGGCACACTGTTCAGAGGCATCACATGACAAGGACATATTTGAAACAAAATCGTCCACAGCATTTTTTGTTCTTTTCCAATTAGCAAAAACAAAAACCCAAGGCCAGTTTCCATGCTGACTGGAATAGCCAGAAAAACCTTACTAACTCAAACTGATAAGGACCCTGTCTGGATTGAGAATCTGTGATTTTCACAAGTGCCAACAGAACACGTTCATACTAGTTTCAATTCCATTCTGTGATTCTACCCCAGTCAGTAGCTTACTCCTTCACCAAAGTGTAAGCAAAACCAGTTGCACTTCTAAAAAGCACAGACTCTGACTTCTTATGATCTTCTGAAATGTTCAAAGCAAAGTGCTTACCTAGTAAGCACAAAGCCCTGAGTTCAAACTCCAGAACTTCAGAAAAAATATAGTAATAATGTCCAAAGCATAAACTGGTAGATACATGTTTTGCCCTTTTCCACGAACAGAGGAGGGGACAATTTCTTATCTCCTGTTTGCTTAATTTTACTGAACGTTCCTAAAGGCGGTATGCGCAACATCTAAATAAAACGTTCTACTGAAAGAGTCATGTAGCCTCTACAATAACTAAAACATTATGCATTTTCTTTTATAGTGAAAATTGTTTGCTTTGTATATATATATATCTACATATCTACAATATATATGAATATACATATACATATATATAATTAGTAGACAACATTTTATAATGGACTCTCCCATCATTCCTTGTTACAGAGCCACATGGAACTATGGAGAGAGAGGTAGTATGTGGTAACATGCTCCATGAATCCAGGATGGAGGAAGCAGAGAGTAGTCAAAGTCAGTGTCAAAGCTGACCCCAGGCAGCTCGCCTGGGTTTCTCCACTGCTTGCTCAGGTCTTCTTAAAGGGATGGGCATTTTGGAGAGAAACATCTTTGTAGATTCCAAAAGACCAATAAAGCGATAAGAGTGTTTAAAAGTTGGTCCTTAAGTCAAGTTCTTGCTTGAAGGTCTGTTCGTGAGCACAGCAGAATGAACAGACACTCTCAAGATTGAGACAGAAAAGGAAAAAAAACACGAGCAGACAAAAAGCTAATCAAGTACCTGCATGTTAAAGACTTCATCAGAGCTTTCTGATTGCCCTGTAATATTGCTTACTTCAGCAGAAGCTTGGGAGGACAGGGAGGAGGAAGAATACCGGTTCACGGCTGGGTAACTTAATGGGCTGTGTCAAGAAGAGGAAAACAAAACAACACCAAAAACCATGGTCATTAACTCAGTCTCACAATTGTACTTTGTCACATGCTGGCATGGTATAAAACGCCCAAGGGAAGACAAGAGACATCCTATTTTCTCATCTCCTGTTTACCTCAATCTGATCAAATGTTTCAGTTAATTCATTTCTCAGACTGCTGCTGTTTTACCCACGGCAGATGCATGCAGCTGGAGGGCGGGCTCAGGATTTCGTTCAGGAATTGTGTTATTTAACAAATGATGCCATAGAGAACGTTGCCAAATCATCTTGTGGGGATGGCAAATTGTCAGGTAATTCTGAATACGACTTACCTGCGTCTAGGAATTACCCTGGTACCATCTGGGCTCATGGAAGTGGGCGCTGAGCTCCGACACACCCGAGGGCTTCCATTAGGGAAATGGACAGGACTGGCTTGAATACAAGCGGAGAACTCCTAGAGGTGTGATCAAGAAAATACCCCATTACAGCCCTGAGAGAGGGCACACTGTGCCATATTTTTAACGTGGTACATAAACACATTCAAGGGATCTATTATAAATTCTATCCCTCACTTATTTTCATAAAAGGCAAGTATGGGAATAGCAGACAACCCAGCTGTAATATGCGAAGGATTCCTGGTAAATGCTGCAGTGTGGCAGAAACCCCAAAAGATGTCACTATTGGACGCTGAATCGGCTCTCTAGCAAGAAGCCAGTGATGTTTGGGCGCACATACCTGTATCCCTAAGCTCGACTTCATCACAAAGAATTGGTCCACCAGCTTTTTGTGGAG
Source organism: Dipodomys merriami (assembly GCF_024711535.1). Lineage (NCBI taxonomy): Eukaryota > Metazoa > Chordata > Mammalia > Rodentia > Heteromyidae > Dipodomys > Dipodomys merriami. The sequence continues at coordinate 22,363,233 of NW_027206068.1, read as the reverse complement.
GGGTCTCATATCTTGTGGAACAAACTTCTCATGCACAGCCAAACCGAATTCCAGAATTTGAGCCTAGATCACAGTATGAGGGGACACCCACATCAGGGACTTTTTCCTCACCAGTGTTTACCATCGACCAAGCACAGAACTGTGTGCTTTCTATGCTGCAGACCAAGTGTGCACTATGAACTCCATTCTTTTCATTCTTTACATCTGACCAGTCCTGTGACAGGTGAGGAAACTGAGAGACATGAATTAACAGTTCAAATGGGATTTGAGCTTGGAACTGGCTTATTTCGGGCATTTGATTTTTCCCTGAGCTTCTTCTGCTCTGTATTTGAGATCTTTAACTATACTCTATTTAATAGTCAGCAGCCCTCTGGCTCTTTCCTGTTCTCAGGATGGGGAGAGAGGGGTCAGAATCCAGTCCGTGTTTGGAAAGCTGGTCCCTCAGGGATCTCTTCTATGGACAGCTACCTCTCACCCACGTGACCATCCTCTCCCCATCAAGTTCTTCTTTGCTCCCTAATTCCTCCCACAGAGTCTCAAACACCTGTTGAGGAAGGAAAAAATGAACAGATTCAACGCTGCTCTGCTCAACTCTCAGTATTGTGTAAAATTTTGATTGAACAATAGCTATCGTCTATATTTCACAAATGCCCGCAAGCTAACATAGTCAAAAGAATAAACTTCACAGTCTGGAAGAAAAAATACATCATCCATTCACAAGGTCTTGCTTGTATCTTTACATCTTGTGAAGATTTGAGGTTGATAGCTCAAGGTCAAGCAAGACTGACCCCAGAGGGAGAGAGCACCGATCATCTCCCCTAAAGGGGCAGAAATTGCTCTGGAGGCCCACCTGCCACCAGCATCTTTGCATAAAGGCAAAAATACCTTAAGCTGAATATGAAGGTACTTTTGAAAGGAAGAAATGGAGTAGAATACGTGTTGAGGCCTAAAGGGAGAAGCTGACCTTTGGGTTGAGGGGATGGGAGGGATGTAGGCATGGAGACTAAGTGTAGGAGTTAGTAGTCTTCCCTATTTTACGGTTTTGAGACAGTCTTCCTACATTACCCAGCCTGGCCTTGAGCTCTCTATCCTCCTGTCTTCCTCTTCAGCACTAGGATTACAGGTATGTGCTGAGTTGAGTCTTTTTTGTTTTGTTAATTTGCGATGAGGTCTCTAGCCCAAGCTGTCTTTGAACTGTTCATCTCTCTGCCTTGACTTCTTAAACAATGGGAATACATGTGAATGTCACCATACTGACCTCTCCTTCATTTGAAACTAGCTGTTAGGCGAACTCCCTTTCACTTAAATAATGTTACAAGTTGGGTCATCCAGAAAATGAGACTCTGTTTGAGATCTTCATTGGGAAGAACCTGGGAATCATTGCTAGAGAGTAGAGCAGAAGCAGAACTGGCCAGGAAATAAAAGTTGAGCTTCATGGCAGGATGCCAACCCCCTGACAAACCCAGGACCGTCTGGAGCTTGTGAAGCTCTCAGAGTTGATGTGTGCTGGCCTCAAATGTCCAGGCTTTATTTTGTTATGGTGGGCAACTTGCTGTCTTATTTATTTTTGCAGCTAAGTAGGAAGAAAAATACTTATTTGGAGCAGAAAATGATGAGTTATATCTAGTTTTGTCCTTATTATAGAATCTATAGGCTTAGTCTGCAAAACATAAAATTGTTCTAAAGCAAGCTCTCCATTGCCCATTCCTTCTTATAGCACTGGAGTAACAATTGCATTCATTCATGCACTCCTTCAACTATTTTGAGGTGTCCTAAACTTACTTAGGCCAAAAATTTTTTTATGACAAGTCAGTGATAAGCCTATAAAAATCTTCAGGGAGAGAACATGGTAAAGGGAGAGACTGCATGAGATATTTGTTATGGTGGGCAACCTACTGTTTTATTTATTTTTGCGTGTAAGTAGGAAGAAAAACAGAAATTGGCAATTGGAATCTACTACAGGTAGATCACCAATGCATAGGACGACGCAGATAATTTTAAAGTAAGACAGTGAGAAGGTGATCTAATTCTACTACTTACTTGCTCGAGCATCAGCTCTCGTAACCGTGCAATTTTCTCCCCATCTTCAGGATGGCTTAATATATATTCTTTGACAAAGAATGCCTAGGAAGAGAGGGGTAATCAGTGTACTTCAGAAGAGTTACCAAGGAAGTAGAAGATTATATCTATATATGTCTATATATATCTATATGTATCTATATCTATATATGACTTTGCATCTTTGGGGAAATGACATGATTATAAACCACATTGGGGAACAGATAGAGTAATTCCTATCTGTGTGTGGCTGGACAGAAGGAAGTCTAAGGAATAGGTTGTTAAAGGAAAAATCAAGGCTTGCAAACCAGTTCTCTTGGCAAAACAAAGAGCAAACCTATGTCAATAAGTTATATGGAATTCTGTGCAGAAATAAAGTGTGACTGAGATGATAGTCTCACATTCTAGATAAGTGCATCTTTCTAACTAGGACAAAGAAGACAGGGGAAAAGTCCACTTAAAGTATCATCTACACAAAATCAAACTTTTCTATGCCTATGAACCTTTATGCAGAGGAATTATTTTAGGCAGGCATTGCATAATCCTAGCCTCTCATTCATCCAAATCTCTGTCTCTGTCTCTGTCACACACACACACACACACACACACACACACACACACACACACACACACACACACACGCACGCACACAAACTTATTCCCAAAATATCACATGTTGGAAAAATCATTTTTGCTCTATTTTGGCAAGGGCTATCTTTGTGTCAGTTGTGGCCATTTGTTTATGCATTGATATGGAGTACATACTTTGAGAAGAGAGTCCCAAAACCCTAAGAATACTTCCATCCAACACCAGTACTTAATCCTCACCTCTTGGTACCGGGAAACACCACCATTCACAGCAGCATCAATGACTCCGTTCAGGCACATGGTCAGGGGGTTAATGTTCTGCATTTGTCTGGTCTGACACTGACTAATCAGAGTCTTCAGCTGCTGATTCTTATTTTCTAACACTTCGATTGCATTTTCCAGAGGACTCATTTCTACCTGAGAAGCAAATGAACATACATATATATTGACTTTTGTAGCACTCAACAATGATGACAAAGGGACAAGAAAGACAGAGGAGACAACCCATAGTCTGCATTATCGTGATCCCCCTCAGCGTCCACCAGTTTCCATCAAGAGCCATCCTGGAGAAGAGACAAGGGTGGGCAGACCAAGTTACCTGATCATTAGTAAGGTCTGCAAAGAACAGAGTTTTATATTCAAATGAAATTGGCTTTGGATAATCAGTGGTTATCCATTCTATATTGGCAGTGCAACGATCTCATACCCCTTAAAATAATATCTGAGTATCTTATAGTTTCCTTTTGAATAACTAAATATACAGTGATGCTCAATATTATTATCACCTTTCTAGTGCTTCTTGGAAACAAAGTATCACAGGAGATACAAAGATGCACTAGAGAACCTCTGATGTCAAGTAGGGGACATATGCCCATACGGGCCCATATGCACACAAAAGAGTACCATAAGGTGGTACAGGATGGCACACAGTTGGGAGTTATAGACAGCCATATAATCCTATATAAACACTTCAGGACCCATTTGTTGAAGTGGAGTCAAATAAAATCATAATGACTTACTGGCTGTATAGAAGATCTAACTGTGAAAATGATAAAAAGTACTCTTCAAATAGATGCCATTGGGCTGATATTGTCATTGACAATCCCTTAGAAGAAGTCTGCCAAGCAAGCTCCCAGTGATAAAGTAATTCAGATTTACAATAAGCACATTTAAATGCTGGTTCTTTTGGTGAAAGAAACAAATTAAGAGTTTTAAAAGGTTGCCAAGTCTATCTTAAATGAACACTGAAAAAAATCCAGGATAATTTAACTGTAAAAAAGCTGAGTGACAAATCCCTTGTACAATTACTTAAACATAATAATAATAATAAAAAAGAAAGCTTGCCAAAATATAAACATTGTTCTAGGAATATGTACTAAAGATATTGTTCTAGGAATATGTACTAAAGATATTGTTCTAGGAATATGGACTAAAGATACTATAAAGAGAAGGTAAGATAAACAAGATGATATGAGAAGATATCTATCAGTAAATGTAATCATCAAAAAGGCACTGTGCAGATTACGCAAACTTTTAGCATCGTGGTATTACATAAAAATATACCAGACTCAGAAAGACATGCATGTTTTCCCTCATAGGTAGAGTCTAGGTCTAAGGAAAAAAAAGAAATTAATATCAAGGAGACTGATTATAGAGGACAAGTGGGAGGGTGAAAAGAGAGGGTGAAGGGGCTGAATATGGTTGAACCATAAAGAGAATAATGAAAATAAGGATACAGGTGGACCCGTTGCAACAATAAGTACAAGTTGTCATGTTAAAAACGAACTTTACAACTTTGGTGGTGGGGGGAGGATTGGGTAGGGGGACGGGGGAAGGCTGGGAAGGGATGGGAAGGGGAAACAAAGGAGGAGGCTATAATGCTTGATAAGAAATGTACTCATTATCTTGCCCATGTAATTGTAACCCCTCTGTACAGTATTTTCACAATAAAAAATAAAAAAAGAGAATAATGAAACACACTACAATAGTGAAAAAAGGAGAAGTTAAGAAAGAGAAATAGAAGGGATGATAATGATCAAATGACATTATATGCATGTGCAAAAATACCACCTGAAACTGCTTTGCACAATTAATATATGTAATAAAACAACACAAAAACAGTTTTTAAAAAGGCAAAAACCCTAATAGAAATAGGCAAAGATTTAAATGGCCACTTGTTACAAAGGAAGAAATTCAATGCCAGTGAGCATATGTAAAGGTTCTGAGCTTCATTTATGATCAAGTCTGTCACTGGGATGATGCTGGGAAAATAAGTATTTGTAAGGACAGTGATTCCTCCACACAGGGCCTAAGAAGATACAACCCATTATCAATCCATGAGTCAAAAAGTAACTGGGGCTATCTTCTGACATATTAATTCACTTTTTTACACCTTCCATTTTTAATAGCACCAATAAGTAAATAGTACAAGAGGATGCTCTTTTGATTGTCTAAATATGCATTTAATATGCCTTGATCAGATCTACCAGTTCTATCACTCTCCTTCATTACCCAAGAGAAGTAACAGTGAGGAGACAGTCAAAGATGTATTGAGACTATCCATGCTGTCTTCTGGTAGCTCATGCCTGTAATCCTAGTTACTCAAAACTCTAAATCCATAGGATGACCATCCAAAGACAGCCTTGGCAGAAGCGTTTCAAGACTCCATCTCTGACTCCAAAATAATCAGCAAAACGCTTGGCTGGAGGCATATCTCAATTGGCAAGAGTACCAGCTGACCAAGTACAAAGCTCTGAGTTCAAACCCTGGTAACAACCCCTCTTCCTCCAAAAATGAATCACTATCAAATAATTTTCATCAGTCTGCAATGGGATCTTTGGATATATATATATATATATATATATATATATATATATATATATATATATATATATATATATTTTTATTTTTTTGTCTGGTTGTGGGGTCTGAACTCTGGGCCTGGGCGCTATCCCTCAGCTCTTTAGCTCATGGCAAGCGCTCTACCACTTGAGCCACAGTGCCACTTCCAGCTTTATTCTTTTTGCTTATGTGGTGCTGAGGAATCGAACCCAGGGCCTCAGGCATGCAAGGCAAGCGCTCTACCACTGAGCCACCTTCCCAGCCCCATCTTTGGATATTTTAACATGAAGAATTAGGAATTGTCTGGGTACGGTGGCTCACACATATAATCCTAGCTGCTTGGAAGATAGATTGGATACAATTAGAGGACAGCCTGGGAAAAAAGTTTGTGGGCCCTTCTCCATATCCTAATAAAAAGCTAGGTGTGGTGGTACACACTTGTCAGCCTGGCTATTTGGGAAGTAGGAGTAGGAGGATTTGTGGTCCAAGCTGGCTTGGGAAAAAAAGACTCGATTCAAAACATAAATAAAAAAGGATGATGATGTGGCTCAAGTAGTAGACTACCTACCTTGCAAGCAGAAATCCCTGAGTTTAGCCCCTAGTATTGGAAAGGCCCAAATTAAACCAAATCAAACCAAACCAACAACAACAAAAAACCAAATCAGAAGCAATAAAAGAAATGGCTCTTTTCACATTTAGGACAGGAGATATACAAGTGAGTATGGAACATCTTGTCAAACCAGAAAGTAAGGAAAGAATGTGTGAAGAAGACATCAAAGAAGTTGGCTTGTGATCCATGGTCCTCTTTCCGGGGTAATGTTCTCAGGGCACAGAAAGTCTCAGCGCACCCCTCCTTGTCACTCGACCCTTCAAGTCAACAGACTAAGGATAGTTCCTAGGATAAAGAGTTGTTATCTTGCTGGGCACCAGTGGCTCACACCTGTAATCCTAGCTGCTTAGGAGGCTGAGATCTGATGATCACAGTTCAAACCCAGCCGGGGCAGGAAAGTCTGTGAAACTCTTTTTTTTTTTTTTTTTTTTGTAGGTCATGGGGCTTGAACTCTGGGCCTAGGCGCTGTGCCCGTACTCTTCAGATCAAGGTGAGTGCTCTAACACTTGAACCACAGTACCACTTCCGCTGTGAAACTCTTATCTCCAATAAACCACCAGAAAACCGGAACTGGTGCTGTAGAGTGCTCGCCTTGAGCTGAAGAGCTGGGGGATAGCACTCAGGCCCAGAATTCAAGCCCATGACTGACCAAAAAAAAAAAAAAAAAAAAAAAAAAGAGTTGTTATCTTCAGGATATGTTTAGTAGGAAGTCACGCATCAAAGGATTTCTTCAAGTAAATGAACTCAGAATCCATAAGGCAAGATTAGGGAATGTCACTGAGAAGTTGGAATGTTGCCTAATCTGTATTTCATAGTTTAGATGTGCTCCCTTTGTGAGGAGCCCTGTGACTCTCACTTAGAAAGGTCATCTGTTACTCTGAATTCAACTATTGTTGTGGGGTTGAAGGACATGGTGTGTGTTACTTGATGTCTTCAAGTCTTTGCTTCAAGTGAGCAACCTGATTTACATGTCTGATTTGACAATCTGATCTTTGTAAGACTAGGTGGTTACTGTCAAAAACGCATAGGAAGCAAACCAAAGAAGCTCCCAATATGCAAAGATGAGACAACTGAATACGAATAAGTCATATAAGGTTAAGAATAACACGTGGATTGAAACTGACAAACAACTGCAATTAAATCAATCAAGTATAGGATCTCCTAATAACACTAAAAAACAAAAAACAAAAACAAAAAACCAACCAAACAAAACCAAAGTGATTTTCTGTTTTCCCTTGCAAGGTGCTTGGCAACAAGTGATTCTGGAAACTTCAGATACAGGGAAAGAACAGAACATTCTATTCCCTTTTCGATGTCTCAGGGTAATCAGATTTCTTTTGACAGAAGTCTTTCAATGAGTCAACAAAGATGGGATGATAAAGTATTACCATTTTTATCTGTGCAAGACGAGTGAATTTGGGCAATGATAATTAATAACTGATTATCACAAAAATAGAGAAAGAAAAAGACAGAAAAGAGGCTAGGCTGCCCATTTCGCCATCTGTCTCCTTGCCAAAGCTATGGCTTCCCAACTCCTTAATGCTGTCATTCGAAGGTGGCCAGGCTCCAGCAAGACCACCATGTGCTACAGTACTGCTCTGTACTTTGACCTCTAGCATCTCTCAAGCAGCCACTTCTTGAAAGAGAACCTCAAGGCCATCACAGAGGTTGGCGGCAGGGCAAAGCAGTATCCAGAGATTTGATTCCAGATCAGGCGATCACATGCCTGATGAAGTCAGAGCTGGAGAATAGGAATGGACAACAGTGGCTGCTAGAGAGTTCTCTAAGAACATCTGTACAGGTGGGGGTGGATGTATCATGTGGATCCAGTGATTAGTTTGAACATTCAATTTGAAACACTTAAAGATTGACTCAGCCGCTACCTCATGTATACATGTTGATTATGTCACTAGAGAGCCGTGTGTGTGTGTGTGTGTGTGTGTGTGTGTGTGTGTACTTCAAGCTACCTCATGTATACATGTTGATTATGTCACTAGAGAGCCGTGTGTGTGTGTGTGTGTGTGTGTGTGTGTGTACTTCAAGCTACCTCATGTATACATGTTGATTATGTCACTAGAGAGCCGTGTGTGTGTGTGTGTGTGTGTGGACTTCAAGCTACCTCATGTATACATGTTGATTATGTCACTAGAGAGCCATTAGTTCAACAGGAGGATGATAAAGTGGAAACTGCCAGGCTAAGATGCAGCATCCAACCATGTAATTGGCTACATCAAGGCCAATCATCTAACTGTACAAAAGCCAAGAAGTGCTTCACCCATTTTCTGGGGTAAAGACTAACAAGATCTGACCTTACGTTTATATATGTTTCTCAAACAAGGTCACATCATTTCCACCCCAAAAAAAGCATACTGATGTAACTATAACTCCTCTGTACAGTATCATATATATATCATATATATCATATATACATACAGTATCATATATAAATATGATACTGTACTGAGGGATTATAGTTACATATATATATATATATATATATATATATGTATATATATGAAGCATACTGAGCCTGCCCTGTGGAAGAACCAGAATCATGTGGTCCTTCATACAATGGTATCTGTAGTACTGGTCCCCTGCCTAAATTAGAAGCAAGCTGAGATAGCATGCAGTATCTTTTTAGTCTAAATGGTAAGAAGATAGAAAAACCAGTAAGTAGAAAGAACTCACCAAGAGAGCCCTCAACCTTCAAAAGAAGGTGCCTTGGAACATGTGTCAAGCCATTCATAAGGAAGCAAAACCAAAGTGGTTTTGGAATGGTGTCTACTTTTGGATGGATCTGGTGGTTGACAGTCACATTGTTGCCATAGCCTTTCTGCATGGAAAGGTGGTGCCTTCTGGTTCTTCCTACCCTACAAAGGCTGTTGACCTATATTACCAGCAAGCCTTAGCACACCCAGGGATCTATCCCATGGCCTTCACTGCTGTGAGTCCTTATGGTGAGTCAAAGCTCACTGTACTCTGTGGCTGCTTCTCTGGTGTGATGGTGCCCATGGTTGTTTTCTTCTGGTAGGAGCAATGCCTTCTCTTCAGCTCTACTTCTCAGCCATCCTGGCATCTCCTGATTGCATTTTCTTGTATCTATTTTGTCTCTTCCTAGACTATTAAATAATATGGACGGTTACCGCATTTATTCTTCCCCAATTCCACTTTCTATGAACTAAGAACAAGGGGATTACACTGAATCTCTTCATGCGCTGGGAACTGAGCCATGCAGAAAGTTTTACTTTAAAGAGCCTGTTTAATTCTCACAGGCTTATAAGAAAGATGCTCAAAAGTCTTTGGAAATCCTCAAGAAATATGGAAAATTTCCATTGATGGAAATGTTGAATCTCATATATAGAGAAGTAGGAATAAGATCATATGGAGTTCCTGGACTAATGGAATAATTAAACAATTTTTTTTTGTATTTTACACAAAATGAATTCTGAACATGCTGCTAGGTAGTGGTGGCAATCAATGGTTTTTCTCCTGAGTGACCCAAGCAGGTGATAGTCAGTGAAGGGACTAGAGCCTGTGGGGTTGAGGCAAATATTGCATTAGATACATTGAGATTGAGTATGACAGCTTTACAATGACAGGAAAACTATTGATGCAGGTGAGAAATAAAGATAATAGTATTTTGTCTTTCATTATATCAATAAAGCATTTGTTGAAAGAGAGGGAGAGGAAGAGTAAGGCAGAAGAAAAGGGAGAAGATAGGAGGGAGACAGAGAACAAGAAATATATAATACCACTACTGCTACCACACTTTATATAAAGTAGAGATTGTCTCTAGATATAACCAGGAATTTATAAGAAATATAGGCCACGGAGAGACAAGTTAAACAACCCTACTGGGATACACTCTACAAAATGAAGACTAATGGGAACATTTCATAAGAAACCACCTTGTTTCTTCAGTAAAAATATCAACAAACAAAATACCTGATGTGATGGGAATATACAGATTGAGGAAACTTGTGAGACAGTAAAAAACATAAGCAGTGTCTTGGTGAAACATGAATAAATATTATATATTTTATGGCCAACGAATTATTGCTGGTCTTCTGGATGATCTAGTGATATTATGGCTATATTACTTTCTAAGTACACATAATGAAATCCTTGTAGATAATGTTTAAGATCTGTTTCAGTGTAAGTACAGCTAAAATTAGCCATTTTTTCCTAGCAGCTGAAGTAAGCTGATAGGTGAATCAAATTCATTATATATTGTCTTCCTATTCATATGCTGTTACTTAAGTTTAAAATTTGGTGCTTGGTTATCCAGTTCAGAAGAGATTGAATGGATAAAGGTATAGCAGGACAATGAGGCTACTCCTAGTGTACAGTACAGTAACAGACCAGTAGATGGTGCTGATGGTGGGGGCTGAAGAAGAACAGATTTTGGTTGTATTTTGAAAATTGACTTTGTTGAGGGCTGAGATGTGACAATATTCTTGCTGAATTTTAAGGAGCCATTATTTATGGATTCTAAATCACAAAATACCTTGTTTAAGAATTTTTAAGGATTTACTTTTGTACCAGGAAAAAACATAGTTGGGAGGTTTAAAAAAATCAATACATTTACAAATCCTAAGAAAGAATAAATAGTTCAATTACATCTTAACAAAACTGAGTCTATGATTTAAAATAGGTCTCACTACATACGAGACCTTGATCTGAAACTTTTGATGCCCATTTATTTTGAAACTCAGATCTTTTCAGATTTTAGAAAGGTAATAGAGAACACATATAGTATACTAAGCTACCTGCAGTAGGATCTGAGCTATGTCTTTTAATCAATTGTATTAATATTTCTTCAGTGAAACATGAGATTCATTCTAAAGGACAGAAGGTTAATGCATAGAATTCTGTTAGAAGATTTCAGGAGGATAAGCAAATAAACTCCAGAGTCACAGCAATGTACCTTCTGGTTTTCAGATTCTGGTATTAGCTGTAAGAAATATGAAATGTCAATTCATTTTTCCTATGCTTAATGAGCATCTACTATGTACCCCTGTTCTTGAAGACCTCCAACAACAGGAATTGAACCAAAAATCCAGTAACTTTAGTAGACAGCCAGATGTTCCAGGCAGCAGAAACAAAAGAACAACACCAAGCCTTCTAAGAGTAGGCAGTGCTCAGGGGGAACAAAAGAAGAGAGTTTGATTTATTCTGACAGAACAAAAGATTACATATTCTAATAAAGTAGGCAGCTGATGTTTGAAAGGTGGTGTTTAGTAAAGCTCCTTTTATTATTACCAGCATGTTACTTTTCATTAACTCTGTGTGTTTGTGTGTGTGTGATGTTTTAAGGGCCAGGATCATTGGTATGACCTTGCAGAACTTAATACCTTGAGCTCTACGGATCTGAAAAGGCTCTGTGAATCCTTAATACAGAAAGGATGATTAAGAATACTTGTGTGGGTCGGGCCCCTGCTGCTCAGTGAGAAGTACAATACTAAGACCCTTTGAGCACTGTGTGGCAGCCACCTCTTTTCTGTGGAAGGCACTAGGGTAAACCAGATAAGTAACATGCTTTTGGTGACCCTTGGCTGTATAGGAACATAACTGTACTGATGCAATCTGATAACTTCAGTTTGATTTTTGTTTAGTGAACCTTTAATTCTTTGGCACTGCAAAACAAAAATCCCATCAAATCCTCAGCTTCATTGAACACGATAAGTTGATGTTTCACTTCTGAGAGATTTGGGGTAGAAAGACAAGAACCCTTCTTTGTTCAATAGTATGGTGGGGCCTTTATGTAAACAAGGTATGGGTTACATTCTGTTTCCACCTTCTTTCAGGCAGAGGATTGTGGTAATCAAAGGGCCGGTCTCAGCCATGATGGCTCTCTCAAGAGAGGGGAAAAGGATGTCCTGAGGTTGTGGGGCTGTGGTTCAACTGAAGGTGCTCTCAGCCTGGAGAGCAGTAGAGACAGCAGGGTAGGGGGTTTCTCTCTGGTTGAGACTGCCTTTAGTTGCTTTTTCCTTTACAATGGGGATCATTGCTGAGGGCATATTTGACAATGGAAGGGCTCCTGAGTGCTGAGGTTACTGTAAGGCCAATCTCCATGAGGTGTTCTACTCTGGGCTGCTCAGTTACTAATATACCACCATCCCTTCCAATGCAAAATACCCAGACTGGACCCTGTTTGTGAGACACTGTGTTGGGGCTTTATAGTAGCTTCCTACTGCCTATAAGGAAACCAAGGCTAGAATTGATGAATAAAACTGGCTTGGGACTCAGAAAAATCTTGAGTTTGTGTCTGTTCTTTTGGGACATCTTTTGTGTGACTGCTGGCAGCAGAGGTTTTTAACTTCTTGGTAAAGGAGAATGAGAAAGCTGGGGAAAGAAAACATATGTCATAACTCTGAGATGATAATTAAGTAAGACAGGCTAGGGAGTCTTGTTGGCACTGGCCTGCCACGTGGTGGTTAGGCAGCAAAGGCCATGTAGCTATCTAGAAGCATTAGGAGAGCTGAAACTCCAGGTTTTCACCCAAGAGCGAGAATCTTTTTTAAATTTTTTTTTGCATGCTACAAACACATTTATTTCCCAGGAATTCCTCTAGTTAGTTGGGCTACTAGAATATTAACGCTCAACTTTACAGCCTTGGTAATAGCAGTGAATATCATCAATAAATATTCCCTAAGTTGGGCTGGGAAGGTGGCTCAGTGGTAGAGCGCTTGCCTTGCATGCCTGAGGCCCTGGGTTCAATTCCTCCGCACCACATAAGCAAAAAGAAAAAAGCCGGAAGTGGTGCTGTGGCTCAAGTGGTAGAGCACTAGCCTTGAGCTGAAGAGCTGAGGGACAGCGCCCAGGCCCAGAGTTCAGGCCCCATGACCGGACCCAAAAAAAAAAAAAGTATTTCCTAAGTTACTGGAAGTGAATCCAGGGACTTCGAATCCAAAGCAGAAGCAATTAGTATTTGGCCCGACCCAGATGGGCAACTGTGATGAGAAAGCACTTGAGAACAAATGAGCTCTGATCCTTCTTACCACTTCTCGCTTTTCCACTTCAAACCAGCGGGAAATTCCAGGTAAACTCTGCACCAAGTATAAGGATGTCCTCTCCACCCAGAGACTCTGAAAAATAATACAAATTAAGTCCCCAAGATGCTCTTCTTCTACCCAAGATGCACTGGGTTATGGCACAATGACAAGGCTTGCTCATTTCTCTCAGGAAACTCTCAAAGTAAGATGCTGTGAAAGCTATATTCATGACTCCATTGTATATTGCCTGAAACTTTAAAAAAATCTATGCAGAACAAATGAGCCCCAACATCAGAAAGGAAGCATCAAAATACAAAAATAGGCTGTCATGTTATTTGCTATTTCTCTAAAATTTCAATTTAAACTCTTTCTTTTTGTTGTTGTTGGTGGTGGTTGGCTTGAACACAGGGCCTGGGGATGGTCTCTAAGCTTTTTTGCTCAAGACTAGCACTCTACCACCTAGAGACACAGTTCCACTTCCAGTTTTTGAGTGGACTTTTCTTCCCCGGGCTGGCTTTGTACAATTATCCAGAGAGCTCAGCTCCTGAGTATCTAGGATTATAGGCACAAGCCACCAATGCCTGGTTTTTAAAACTCTTTTCACTTCTCAAGCTTCAGTTATTTTTATCTGAAAGAGCTAACAGTACTTTTATGAGCTTGTCACACAAGGTTAGAACAACAGTATCCTAAGGAAAGGAAAGAGCTTCAGGCACAACATCAGTAGCTCAATCTTTCTATGCCTGAAAGAAGCAGAGGCGTGGCCGTGGCCCAAATGATAGAGCCCAGGCCACAAGCAAAAAGCCTAGTGAGAGCATGAGGCCTGGGGTTCAAACCCCAGCAATGGGACAAATAAACAAAACAACAAACCCTGAAGAAGACACCTGACTTGCCCCAATATTGCATTCTAATTACTTAGAGAGTCCCAGTGACACCCACTCTAGAACTGGCTCCCTCTTCATTGCCATCGTCCCAGTAGCCAGTTCCCTGGGCCTGCCCAAACCGCTCAATCCCGGGGCAACAATATTTTAGAGCAGGGGTTCCTTCTCATCAGGATGAGACGCCTCAGGACAGGACGACCCACAGCTGCCTTGGGTACCAGCTGCTGTTTATGACAGGGTTTTCTTTTGTTGATGAGATTTGGGTATCTATGCCTCATCTTTCTTATTTAAGGCGAATGTATTCTGGAGGGGACAGCAACTTTACAAAACTCCTTGAAGTTGTGCCATTTATCCAAAGAACAACAACAACAACAACTAAAAACAAAACTGGAAGGATTTCTTTGCATTAGCCAAGAGCTACTGAGATCATTATGGCAGAATCCCTTTGAGAAGGTGTTCTAGTGGTGATGGGGAGGAAAGCAGATACTGGTGCCCAGGGAGAAGAGAAAGGGAAGTTTAAGGTTTGTGTGTGTGTGTGGGGGGAGTGCACAAGTGTGCAGCCATGCAAGGGGAGGAGGTGGCCTGTGAGCTGCATGTTGAAGAGTGTGCAGGAGTTTGCTGGGGGAAGGTGGAGGCTCACAGGCAGGAGGAAGCAGCCCGTAGACACAGAGTAGCTTGTGAAAGTACACAACCACAGAGGAAGAAAAGCTGGATGCTGCTGGAGAGGAGGAGGAGGAGGAAGAGGAGGAGGAGGAGGAGGAGGAGGAGGAGGAGGAGGAGGAGGACGAGGAGGAGGAGGAGGAGGAGGAGGACGAGGAGGAGGAGGAGGAGGAGGGGGGCGGGTGAGTGGGTTGTGGTGAGGACAGGTTTCTTAAGTTGGGGAAGGATAGTTTGGAGACAGATTGTGAAGGCTAGAAGCTCAGGAAGGGGAGGCCAGATTTACTCTTCCCTTCCCCAATGCTGCTATGTTGTTGATAAATATTTAAAGTGATGGCCACGAGGAAAGTAGGATAGTGGAAAAAGCAACAGGGAGGGGAGTCAGAAAATATGGGCTTCAGTGCTAGCCTTTTGGGAGGAGTTGGTGGAGGATTTGGACAAAGTTAGCTGTTTGAATCCAGTGCATCTTTGACTTGGTGGAGAACTACATCATATACTGATTAGATCAGTGGAGGACAAAAAGACAAGTGTCCAGAAAGAACTAGAAAGCCATCATGGATCCTTTCAGTATCATTTCAATGGTCTTTTCCAATGATCTTCTTGCTTTACTACTTAACCCATCAAATCGGCTTGCATAAAGACTCATTCTTTATTCAGCCCCATTGAAACTGCAAAACAATCCCAGATTCCCTTTCTGACCTCTTGACTGAGCAATTACTAGAGTTATTGCGGGCAGCACCGAGCATTGAGTGCGCTGTGGTTGCCAGGAGAGTCAGTACTAGGCAATCATGGCTAATAACATTAAAAGAACACTTCCAACTTATGGAGGGAATATCTGTGATGAGGCCAAGGAGTTCACTTAGCAGTTTTGGTATGGGTGCAAATACTGATTGACTAGAGATCTATCTGGATATCTATCTATGTCACTTTTTTTCAAGGAGAAGGAAGATCACATTTATTTGCTGAACAGTCTGCAGCTTTCTGCCCAAGTAGGGGCCATGAGAACTTTTATCCCTTCTGGTTGGAAGCATGTTGAACTAACAAGGCAAATTCTAGCTACTGAGAGCAGGCAACACATGTGAGGCTTCTGCTCTGGGCCCTCCCCCAAATCCTAATCTCATGCTGTTCTAACGGGAAAAAAAGCAGCAAAACCCCCCATGGAACGTACCAAACCAGCAACCTAACCAACCTATTCTCTGACTCTGGGCTGCTTTTTCCCTGTTCATTGTCTTCTTCACTCCTTGTACTTACTTCTGTCTAGAATACATATTCTGAGATTTCCACAATGGTTTGAACTTCAATGGATGAGAAGACTCAAGTCAACCATGAGAGTTCACAAAGAGTGATCTAAGGACTACTATTTTTTTTGGGGGGGGGAGGAACATTTCTAATGTCAGAATTAGTGATTCCAAGTCAGAAATCCTGACTCAGAATTCTTGAGCTGGAGGCCAAAAGTCTGCTTGGTTAAAAAAAAAAAAAAAGCCCCATTCCACTATACAGCACGGTTGAAGACCCATTAGACTATAGGATTCCCAGAGTCCCTTCTGGGGGCTATACCAAATAACTACTTACCAAGGGTCTGTCCCCAAGGAGCCCACAGCCTAGTAGAGCACAGAGGAGGGAGAATGTCAAGGATTGCTTGTTACCTTGAATTCATTCTCTTTATCTTTCGTGCCTTTGTGGAATGGTCTGTCGTAGCGGAATTTCCAGATGTGATTCACTTTATAGAAACTTTTGATGTTGTCTGGAACACCTTCTCTCTGCAGGACCTCCTGGCTCTCCGGTATGGGAGTCACAGCATATATTTGCAAATCTAGGATTCAAGAGTCAAGGAGGGAATCGGACTTGGCAAATTTCAAAGAAGTCTGGCTGGAGCTGAGCTGTGTCCAGGGGAGGGTGGGTAACAATTTGGTGTTTCTAGTACCGCTGAAATCATTTTTAAAAAATTGACAAAGATGATGCTAAGAACTTATTTCATACTATGTTCCAAACTGAAGGCCTTCAATTAGTTCTTGCTAGGAGATTTTGACAAGGTGAACCTTTGTACCACTGGTATTTTTAGGGTTGGGTAGGTGGGGATGGTTTGAATTGTAGGTACTCAGACTCATCATTGAACATAAATACAGTGTGTGCATAAACCCTTTCAAATCTATGATGTTATGCCCAGCCTCATAGGCCTATGACCAAAGAAAGAAACTAGAACACTGACAATGACTGACAGTGACCTGTGCTACTGTGACCTGGCCCACAACTGTGGTGCGCATTCTCCCAAACGCAGGTATTGATGAGCAGAGTGCTTTCTCAGTTGTGGTTATTTTAAACTCTTATATTCAAAAGGTGGTCATCTTTACTTGTATATGCATTTCCTTCTCCTCTCAAAGAGAGACAGACAAATATTCTTTCTTATGTGATTTCTTCCTTCTCTTGCATTTGTGTCTCTATTTTGAAGGGCGAAACTGTAACTGTCACAGGCATCTCATGAGTTCTGTACGATCACTGCTGCAGGAGGAGGTGGACTGATAGATAGAAGGAGCACTGGGCATGTGGTCCTGTCTGTAATCCCTATGCAACTCTACCTGGGTTTCTTTGTGACGACAGTGGGAGTGTAAGGTAGGTGGCGATTATTAAGTGCTACACAGGGCTGTCATAGTGAGGAGTACCCCCCTCCCCCCACCATGAAATTTACTGGAACTTCCTCTTTCTCTTCCATTCTGCATTTCAGAATAAAAACACTAAGAGGAAAAAAGGGATGAATGATGAATATCATGACCACATCCCTATACTTTCTTGAACGGACATTATTTCCTGCAGGGAGGCTAGGAAAAGAATCTAGGGGAAATTGCTAAAAAGGAGCTTTAAACAAAAGTGGGGTTGAGATATGAAGGAGGTTTAATTAAAGGGAAAATAAAGGTTCTTTAATGGGATCTTTAAGGGCTTTCTTTTCAACTGACATTGTAATAGAGCAATTACATTCTGTGCAGAATGAGCTAAGCTAAAATTAAGATGATCAGGGTAAGAATCTACTGAAAAGGGACTTGTGGCTGAACAACCCTGCAAGAGAACGCCCTGCAGCTAACAGCTGGAGCAACCTGACCGGGACCCAGCCGCTCTAGGCATGGATACACTGCGCTTCCGCCTGGAAGATGGTTTCGTCGGGCTGGTTGGCATGCTGCATGGCGATGGCATGGGGGAACTCGTTCAGCATCCTCTGTTGGAAGGCTTCCAACCTCTCATAGTCATGCCCCCGACACACAAACTCCTTATTCTGAGGAAGAAACCAAACAAGAAATCAGGAGTAGGTTACACAGGAAAGCCAAAAGGTACAGCCACAGACGCGGGGACCAGCCCTAACACTAGACTATAATGAAGACAACATCCATGCATCAACCTGAAAAAAAATCCAAAATATTAAAATCTCAGGGCAGAGAGCATGTACTCTCTCCTGCTTTTGTTTTGTTGCTGCATATTAAATGATACAGATGTGTCAGGGTGATCTCTATTGCTTTAAATAAGGCTCAGCGGAGTGCTTCACTTTTCCTACTTGTCTTATGTGAAGTACAAACGTGTCCGATTCTCAGAGCGCCAAAATACAAGACCAAAAGCAACATTCCAAATGTTGAGGATAAAACCTTTTTCTTTTTTCTTCACCACAATGGGGTTGGAGCTTGGTGCTTCACGCTTGCGAGGCTGGTGCTCCACCGCTTGAGCCATGAATCCAGATCTTTTGATTTGGCTATTTGGGAGATGATAAGGTCTTGACTTTTTGCTAGGTTCTGCCTGGACCATAATCACCCTTTTATGTTTTCCACATACTTGGAATCACTGTGTCCAGCTATTTCCGTTAAGACAGAGTCTAATGAAACATTTTGCCTGGGCTATCTTATGTCCCACATAACTGGATTGACAGGCATGTACCATTGTACTTCGCTACAGTGTGAAGTGGTGGTCACACGAACTTTTTGCCTGGGCTGATCTTAAGGCATGATTGTTCCTGATCTTCGTCCCCTCTTCCTGCCAGCTCCCTTCACCCCTAGATCCCTGCTAAGACTACAGGTGTGAGCCACGGGCATGGGCACCAGCTGCAAGTCATTTTTATAAACTTGATGTCTAATTTATAAATAAATGTTGCCATTTGGAAGACAAGAAAGTACATGTAAGAACTAAAAATGTACTTCACTGAGTTATTCTTAAAAAGCTCCCAAGGTCAGCCTCACCTCTTTTGCTGACGAGAGCCTTCCATGAGAAAAAGGGTGAACTTATCTGAACCTGCACCTTTGGAGGCTAGAAGAACCAGCTCGGCTTGGTTTCTGATAACCAGGAACCCACTTATATGGCTGGAGCCATCTCTTAAAGAGTTTTAGGGCCTTGCCAAATATTGGACATATTTTTGGCTGTTTTAGGTTTAGGATAAGTATTCTGTAGGCCAGGACGCTTTCATTCATGTCAGAAGGCTGAAGGTCATCGTTGAATCCAGCCAGAGAGCTAGAAAGATGGGCAGATTTTCCAAAAGTATTTTAACAAGCTGGTTACATGTGATGGACGTCTTTCTGACAGCTCAATCTGGAAACTTCTACTGTTTTGCACTAATCAACTGTGCACTCTGAGTTGATCTTAATTAATCTGTGCAAGCTTGATAAGTTGCCACCCATTCCCACTCTACAGTATAACCAGAAACCAAAGTTCAAAGGCTTCAAGTACTTTGTCCATGTATACTAGCTTTACACACAGGGGTCTAAGGCCTGAGCTCTGGCTATCCTGCACATGGCCTGGTCAGTTAGGGCCAAACCAGGAGCTGCTAACACTAAGAAAGGTTGTGAGGTCTCATGCTTCAAAGGTCTTGAAGAAATGGAGAGAACAGTTTATGGCTTGAAAAGGCGGAAGCCCAAGGTTTTCAGTGATTTTCAGCTCTCCATGGTTCTTCTCATTACATAAAACAACCAAGGGAAGAGCTACAAGACTGCAGTAAGGGACTCAGAAAAAACTAGAAGGTAGGTGTGATGGCACATACAAAAGATAGAGGGAGAAAGATCATGAGTTCAAGGCCAGCCTGGGATACACAACGAGATCCTATCACCAAACTAAATCAAACAGGGTAGGCACAGGTAGCTCGTGCCTTTAATATAGCTACTCACGAGGCTGAGATTTGAGGCTCTTGGGAAGTAGCCAGCCCCAAATGACCCAAGAGCCTCTCACCTTCAATTAACCAGCAAAAAGCCAAAGGGGAAAGGTAGCTCAAGTGGTAGATTACCAGCCATCAGCAAAAAAAACAAGTGAAAGCATGAGGCCTACAGTTCAAGCTCAATATCAGCACAGAGACAAAACAAACCAATTAACTCAACAAAAGTAAATTAAAAATAAAAACTAAAAAAAGAAACAATTGTAAGTAAAAAATATATGTACACATCTATCTATCATCTATCTATCTATCTATCTATCTATCTATCTATCTATCTATCTATCTATCTATCTATCTATCTATCTACACAAACAAAAATGAAACAATTGGTAGACTCAGGGCAGGTTTGTAGCTGCAGACAACGGAGAAAAGGCCATAGAAAATGCTTCAGTTTCTCATGCCACAAAATGAATCAGAATACTTTCATAAAAAACAGTTACGTAAGCCGGGCGCTGGTGGCTCACGCCTGTAATCCTAGCTACTCAGGAGGCTGAGATCTGAGGATCGAGGTTCAAAGCCAGCCCGGGCAGGAAAGACCGTGAGACTCCTATCTCCAATAAACCACCAGAAAACCGGAAGTGGCGCTGTAGCTCAAGTGGTAGAGCGCTCGCCTTGAGCTGAAGAGCTGAAGGACAGTGCTCAGGCCCAGAGTTCAAGCCCCACAACCGACAAAAAAAAAAAAAAACAGTTACGTAGACTATACCTAGAAATCAGGACTTCATATGACTGTGTGCTTAACATTTTCTACAGAAAAGTGATACGTCTAGTGCAAATAAATGTACCTTTGATTCTGTATTCTGATGTGCCCTGCAAAATGAATGATGACTAAATGGACAATAAATGTCCTTTCTCTCTCATTCTGTCTATATGCGTATGTACTGACAGTTAAGGACGGTTTTGGGTTAACTCAAATACTAAAATATTTATACATTGGGATTTAAAGTTATAACAAACTGACTCAAATGCATCAGTTATCCAGGGTATTTCTCTTTAAGCATATGAGCATGAAGATTTCCTCTGTTAACCAACCTTTTTTTTTAAGTTTTTTATTATCTTTAAGTAGTTGTACAAAGAAGTTCCCATTCTACAAAACAGTATATGAATACAAAGTGTCTGACAACATTGTTAACCAATATTTTAACATTACTTTTTAATGACAAGGATTATTGAACACTTTTGTATGCTATGATCAAGTCTTCTATAAATACTCAGCCACATAAAACAGTACTTGGTCATAGGTGAAAAACTGAAAGAATGGAGTTGATTATTTCATTACCTAGTAGTCACATTAAAATGTCTGGAAATTTCTCTTTGTCGAAAGTTTGTATTAGCAATAAACTGGATCTTTTGTGCTAGATGACATTTACCTTTTCACAAAGTCAGCAAAAAGGCAAAACAACACTCTTCACATAGTTCTGCAGGTACAATTTGCACACAATGTGAAACTGCACTGTTTCTCACAGGGACTTTATAACCCTCCCCCTTTTCTCTAAAGGAAATTGCAGACTGAACAGAATAGTGAATATCATAGAAGACAAACTATAATCACCCAAGCTTACTTACAATATACACTTAAAAAGGAATAGATTGCTTTATCTCTTGGGAAATTATTCAAAATGAAGGGCTCTAGATTAATATTAATGTGATACTTGTAAACAATAAGGGTAAAAAAATCCCATCATGGGCTGGGAATGTGGCTTAGAGTGTTCACCTAGCATGCATTAAAGCCCTGGGTTTGATTTCTCAGTTTCACATACACAGAAAAAGCTGCGTAGTGCTGTGGCTCAAGTGGTAGAGTGCCATCCTTGAGCAAAAGAAGCTCAGAGACAGTGCTCAGGCCTTGAGTTCAAATCCCAGGACTAGTACCAAAAAACAAAAACAAAAACAAAACAAACAAAAAAAACCCCAACTCCCTAAATCCCATCATGCCATTATCTTCCTTGCTATTCATTACAAGATATCAAAAGTTCTTAGCATTCTTTTTATGAGAAATCTGTATAGGATGCAAACAAATTAACTGGTATATTTACTTACTCTTAAAAAAAAAGGAAACTTTTTCCCATAAAATCCAACTCTGAAGAACTCAGGTTCCAGGCGCTGCTGGTCCATGATCTTGTCATACAAAGAGGCCTCCATCATCTACGGAAGCACCAGAGAAGTTCAAAATATTCCATCTCAACTGTCATCCCCAATAGAACAACTAATTAGAGAAGATAGTTCTTCTATAGAAAAGTGATCATTACATTTCAGAAAAGAGAAAGAAATAAGACCAAAAAAAATGTGTTCTTTAACTTGGCAACGTTTTTCTATAAATGTCTAGAGAGCAAATATTTTAGGCTTGGCAAGCCATGTCTCTGTTGTAACAACTCCTCTCTGCTCTGCTCTGCTCACAGGCTATGCACAGGGTATTGTTACATGGTATTATTAAAGTAAATCAGGCCTATATCCTATAGAAGGAGTAGTTTCTTCCTAGTTAAACAGAAATTATCATGAATGATTAGAAGCAAACACTTTCTGGAGAATTCTTGTGCCAGGTATATTTACCCTGTGGATTTACCTTTGAAAGGCTTTACCTTTTAAAGCAGTTGGAAGGTGTACCCTCAAGTAGGTGGAAAGAGGGTAAACTAACAAACTGAACCCGAGGAGCCCCAGAGAGCCAAGTGCTGTCTGGGCTGGAAGCAATTAAGCACGTCTCTGACAATGCATACATTTGATGGGATTATCCTCCCCAGGGTTTCCCGAGAAAGACTAATATTGCACTTGGAGCTTCCCCCTATCCCCAGTAACAGCACCCCAAAGAACAGTTGGTTTGAAGTGTATTGCTTTGGGTTTATAAAAATGTTAGTGACTATGGCACCCAAGGGCTCTCATGGGTAAACACTGTAACCTCGCTTCTGTGCAGAGACAGGATGCCAAGAGATGACAGGCCACGTTTTTATATAAAGCTGCAGTGCCTGCCAGAGTCAGCATGACGAATTGAAGTTAAAACAAGATTTCTCTCTTTGGTTTTCATTTTAGAGGAAATATCAATGAACTGCTGACATGAAGCTCTATGCCAAAGTACAGAGCATTTCCTCCAGGTAAATAAAGGACTGTGGTGTCAGGAATTCTGCAAGGTGTTAAAGGTTTATATTATCTCTTCAATGACTACCTCAGAATTAGTCACCATCATAAATTTTGTTTTGTTTTGTGGTGTGTGAGAGGTGATGATCTTGCCTTTTTACTGTTTGTGCCCATACTGGGGCTTGAACTCAGGGCCGTGGCACTGTCCCTTAAGTTTCTTTTTTGCTCAAGGCTGTCATAACAGTTAGCCATAGCTCTGCTCCTTCCTTTTTACTGGTAAACTGTAAACAGTAGTCTCCTAGACTTTCCTGCCTTGGGCAGGCTTTGAGCTGTGATTCTCAGATCTCAGACTCCTGAATAGCTAGGATTACAGGTGTAAGCCACTGGCATCTGGTTCCAGATGATCCTGTTTTAGAAACTCAGAACAAACACAGCATACGTAAAGACCTGTAGATTGCAACAAGGCACGAAATATTCATGCTACTAAAGAATAATAAGGACTGGGTAGACAAGCACTTCTTGGAACCTAAAGTGAGAGGATACAAAACAACTGACTGAGGAACAGAGAATGTTAAACTCCTTAAGCTTTTAGGTACTAAAAACCTCAGTTTTGATTTAGCAAGAACATATATCTGAAGCTAAATTGAGTTGACACAGAATTTGGCCCTAATTTATTTTAAAGTGAGCCAGCTAGCCATTTTTACTAATCTGCTTTGCGGATTATGGTCTATTGTCACAGAGATTTGTGTACAATTGGGAAGCTCTTCAACCTGCATGGAGATTTTCCACAATAAACTTAAAAAAATATTGATTCTGTGTGTTTCAGATATTTCAGGTATTTATAAACACATCAAGGGTTCCCCTTTTGTGTATTAATCAAAAGCATTACACAGATCAATTTGTTATTTTTCTGTATAAATAACTGAGTATGCTTCAGCAAAAAAAAAAAACAAAAAACCCACAAACACTTATCTTAAAAAAGGTTTCTGCAAAGCATACCAAGATGATCACAAGTTGATTTCACAAAACCAGGCCATCCATTTCATCAAAAGAGACACCAGAGCCTGATTAGAATGCACCTAGGTACCTTACCCTCATCTTGCTCAGATTTCTGTAGTCATAGTAACTCTCGTACTGCTCTGCAATCTTCCGGCACAGGATGATACCATTCTCCCAGCACTGAACAGAAGAATGAGAGAAATGTAACCATCTACCAGATTCACTTACTTCTACCCAAAGGTCAGCATATTAACTTCATTCAGAGCAAACAGATTAACTCTACCTTTACATCATAGCTTGGAGATAGAATCACTGAAAGTTTAAATGTGAAAACACTGTGCAATTGTTGCGTACATTATTAAAAAAAATCTCTGGAAAGTTGGAAATCATTGTTAGTGACAAGTCATTAGCATATGGTGCAGAAACAATATTTTCCAGTGTTATTTCAGTATCATCACCTTGAAAATAACTGCAGTCGCACAATGGCTGCATAGATGGATACTCTTTCAGTGCTGAAAGGGAATTATCACTGACCCTAAGACCCAGTTATTCACACTGGGTACTTCAGAGCCCTCACTGGGATAACTTGCACTTGACAATTGTTTGGGTCATTAGACCCTGTCTTAGACCAGCTGGTTGCTCTCAGAAAAAATGCAAAAGTTCTTTGATCCAGCCTAGCTATCAACAAAATTTTCCTGTAAAAGGTCAGATAGTCAAAATATTTGCCTTTGAGGGTCACAGAATGTTTGTGAGAACAATTCATCCATCTGTTACAGCACGGAAGCAGGTGTAGGCATGAATGACTCTGGCTATATTCTACTCAGAATTTATGGATACGAATATCCATATCCACACAATATTACTGTCTCATTTCTTTTCACCCTTTAAAATTGTAAAAGCTATTTGTAGGTTGCAGGCTTTAGAGAGATAGGTAGTGAGCCATGTGTCCTCAAAATCATGGATGTGCCCTTGATCTAGCACAAAACTCCTGAAATGGGCCAACATTTGAGACTTTGTAACAGCTTGTTATACATGTGGAAATTTTACAGCAGAAGGGCAAAAAGGCATTTCTTTTGCTGGTAACATAATGTTATATGTAGTTAGTTAAATAATGAGGATATAAAAGAGCAGCTTCCATTTATCAAATTTCAGGCACATCCCATGACATTTTGTAAAAGAATGATAGTCACTGGTTAGATTTCATTTTTTTTCTGTTTAATCTTTGTGATTAGGAAGAGACATTAAAATTTAAGACATTCCACCAAAGCATCCAAGGGTTCAAATCAAATTAAAAGTGGTGGTCAGGTTCACTTGCTCTTCAGAGAACAGCAAAGCAGGCAGAAGTGAAGTAGAGTGATGTATGAAACTGCAGTAAGCCAGCTAGGATTTTTGATCAGCTCACGCATCTACAAGTATATGAAGCATGCCATAAACTTCTTTAAGAAACCCAGCCACCTTCATTTTACCTTAAAACATGTTGAATGGGTAGAATGCATGCTAATTTGGTGAGTGAAGGTTTTTCTGAGAATAAAATAGCTGAGTGCTACGGTCTCTGTGTTCTTCTACATTCATATGTTGAAATTCTAACTCCCAAGGTGATGGTATTATGGAGAAGGGCTTTTGGAAGGTGATTGGGTCAAGAGGTGGTACCCCATGAATGGCTCTAGTGCCTTTATAAAGAGGAGTGAGAGCCGGGTACCCCTTCTACCATGTGAGGGAACAAGCTACACTGAATTTGCTGAGAACTTCACCTAGAACTTCTCAGCAACCCCAACCATGAGAAAGAAATTTCTTTCTCTTATATTAGCCACCTACCCTCCATATTTTGGTATATATCAGTCTGACTATCAGTCAAGATCAGTGTTCACAAAAGGCTGGTGCAGAGGTCCAGTGCATGGAATCTCCTAGTACGTGTCACAACTTAGATTCCCCAGCCCCATGTCAAGTCTACTTAATTAGAATGGCTAGGGCCATGGCCTTGGACTCTGCATTTCAATAGCTCTTGGGTGTTTCCAATGTACATTAGCATGAGGAATCTTGCTTGAGATGGTAGCCATTACACAGTAGAAATAAAAGGAAAGGGATATCAATTTAGTTATCACAGAAGAGATCCAGAGCAGGAGCACTTACTTTGCCTCTATCAAAGTTCTGAATGATGGTGAGGTGCAAGTGCTCCTTGCGCTGCCATTCCGTTTGCATAGGGTAGGTCAGGAACTCCCTGAGCGGCCGGTCAGACCATTCCAGCAGCTCATCATACAGCAGGAGGGTGTACGCAGCCTCTGCAAGTCAAAGTGAAGACAGGGATTTTCAGACAGGACCTCAAACCACCTCTCTTTAAATGGGACCAATGTTTAGCTAAACTGGAGAACACATTATATCCCAAATTTTGTTACATTGTATAAAGAATGTCCAGAATCTATGCAAGAACAGGCTAGTGAATAGCAATTTCTCTGTGATGAAATTCTAGAGATCTATGTTTAACTTTTTAGTTCTTAGCATTTAAAAAGAAATCCCCCCCCCATACTCTCCATTTCTTAAGGGTCTAAGACACATGCTCAAGGATATCTTATTGTATCTGGCTCAATGATAAGTGTGTGGGGGGCATGCCTTTGTTAGAAAAATTCATAAGCGAGCTCCTCAGGGACTATGAGACATTGAATAGGATATACTTAGAAAACAAAAATTAACAGCACCTAGATTCTTCAGTGCATAAAGGGCTGTTTTTCAACTGATATTGGGGAAGGGGATGTCATGATGCACATTACAGTCAGAATTTGTGAGGGCCAAAGAAGCCAGAGAAGAGCAGTGAAAAAACCAAAATCAAATCCTGTCCTCCTTCCCATACAAAAACAAAAATGAAAACAAAAAAGAAAAGAAAAAAGAAACAGTCTTCTTCTAGCCAAGGGATGAGATGATGGAGGGACTGGATGAGGAGTGTGTGCGTGGAAGAATGGGCAGGAAAATGAGAGGAGGATGTGCAAGCATGTGGGCTGTGGGAGAAGATTCTCTCACAGAGTTCAGCAAGGCTACTGAAATCATTACATACTCGGTGTAGCTGGATTTCATACAGAAATAAGCAACAGGTTGATATTCTGTATATAGACAAGGAGAAATGGTGGCTTAGGAACTTAGTTTAGTTAACAGATCAGACAGTGAAATTTCATAGACTACTTGACATTCTCCAAATAAATATGGATGGACAGATCAAGAATAGAAACCAAAATTCACTGCCTTTGATGAAGGACTGTTAATTTTTTTTCCATTGACAATGTTATTGTCAACTCATTCTCTAAACTGAAGAAAATGGACCAACCCTTAAGTTATTAAAATCCATGTAAATATAACACCATATGCCTCTTAAAAGATGCAAGATTAGCTCTTAACATAATATCAGTACACAGCAAATCTTCATTTATCTGTCTTAAGGTTAACTACATATAAAGTTCGAAAGTACTGTGTTCAGTTCAAATACTATCATTCGGCCATCACCACATATAAAATAGTGAAATAAGAAAGACCAGGCTACCTATCACTTTGATCTTGTCTAATAAGTATAGAAGTCCCATGAGACAAGGTTTCTAGCCTTTTTATTCTCTTAATAATTACCTTCGGTAAGCTCCAACAATCACCTGGCTTTGATAATTTTTTCCAATGTTTTCCTAACCAACCAGCAGTCTCTTATGTCTCTCCTTTTATTTGCACTCTATTACCAATGGACTCTTCGTTTGATACAAATAGTCATGTTATTTTCCTAATCAAAACCAGTCAACAACTCTCAGTAGCTAAAACAATAAATTTAGGCTTCCTAAGAGAGAAAGAATTGCTCATTATATAGTTCTCCTTCTACGTGGTTTAGGTAAGAAGTAGGTGAAGTTGTTTTTAAGAAGTTGGGTACAGGGTCTCATGCCTGTGATTTCTACCTATTTAGGAGGCTGAGATATGATTGAATCTACATGAAGGATTAGAGCCACATGAATCTAGGAGTCTCATATCAAATTATCCAGCAAAAAATGTGGAGGTGTGGCCCAAGTGGTAGAATTCCATGTTTATTGAAAAAGGCAAGCCAGAGCATAAGAGCCTGAGTTCAAGCCCCAATACCAGTCCCCTGCCCTCCCAAGAAAGAATTCTCAGTAGTTCCAGCTCTTATAGTTAGAGTCCCGGGATTCCACCATCAGCTATTAAGGAAATAAGTTAGATGCACACTGATCCACACACAGCTGGGCCCACAGAGATGGGGATGCCTTTGGTTGCACTTCCTTGTGGGGCCTGAACGTCAGAGGAACAGAGATATTTTGTGATAAAAGTGTCAGCTACCTGGTAAATGAGGAAACAGCTAAAGCCCCATAATGGAGGTCACCATGGAAAATTCTCCAAGAATTACAATAAACAGATCATCAGAGGTGTACCATATTTTGAACAGCCTTCTAACCTTCTCAAACATCTAAGATGAAATCCTCCTGTTTAATTTCCTACCTATCTTTGTAATCAATGCTGATCACCTAAGAAAACCTCCTGTGTGTCTTTGCTCTCTCCTACACACTTTCTTCTGTTTGTTTGTTTTTGTGGGTCATGGGGCTTGAACTCTGGGCTTGGGCATTGTCCCTCTGCTCTTCAGCTCAAGGCTAGCGCTCTACCACTTGAGCCACAGTGCCACTTCTGGTTTTCTGATGGTTTATTGGAGATAAGAGTCTCATGGACTTTCCTGCCCGGGCTGGCTTTGGATTGTGATCCTCAGATTTCAGCCTCCTGGGTAGCTAGGATTACAGGCATGAGCCACTGGTGCCGGCTATATACACTTTCTTCCGGTCCTCTGCTTCCCTCACAGCCCATACAGATTCCTAGCTGCCTCCCCAGCTTGTTTCTTCAAGCCTTTCTCCCTTAGCTGCCAAGTAACTCAAGTAAGTTCTCATCATGCCTCTTGAATTTCTTTTGTGTCTTGCGTCAGCAACTGTGCACTCAAAGGAATCTAGAGATTAACTGGTCATTTCACAGGATTAAGAAGACAAAGCAGTGCCCTTCCCCTCACTCCTCACAGGAGTAATTTAAAGGACCATGAAAGTAAGATTTGCATACAGAGGAAGATGGTGGCTACCAGACCAAGGGGAAGAGGCAGTTTTCAGTTTGGGAAGATGAACAAGTTCTGGAGGTAGATGGTGGTAAGGGTTATACAACAAATTATACTTTAAAATGGTTAAGATGTTGTTTCAGTGCATATTTCATAACCATTTTTAAAAGAAAGAGCAATAAAGGTTTCCAGTTCCAAATAATGATTTTCCAATAATGCCTTGCCCTTGGAAGGCCCAGGGATGGCTGTGATGGCAGGTATGAGTAAGATGCCCTTGGGAGTCTGGCAGGTTGTCAGAAGAAGCTGACAAATAACTAAATGGTGGCAGGGAAGAGGTATGAAGACAAATAACAACCACTTCAGAATGTAATTTGGAAACATGAGGATATATCTGGGAGATGTGGTTTATGTAGATGAGTCTGTGGAAAGATTTTATTAAATGAAAGCAAACACACAACGAGCTGTGATACTGATCTTCAGCAAATTAATGTTAGAAATGTTCATTGTACTACTTTTTGCTTATTCTTCTATATTTGTAGAAGACAGTATATATGGAAGAAAGATTTCTGGGAGACCTTTTAAAAAGTATATAAATACACATAAATCATTGCATTAGTTTGAGCAGTATGCAGTGAAGACATTCATGAAAAAAAAGAAAAGAGGAGAGTGGAGATGGATGAAGAATGGGAGCCAGTATTACAGAAGGCTGGAAAAGGGTTGACTCATTTCAAAAGATAGAAAAGTTTTCCCCCAAATTTCACTTTTTTCAAGGACACACGCAGACACAAATGAGGACGTGGGAGAGGAAGCAAATGTCATAAGGAAAAACAACTTAATACGATTTTGGGGACACAAAACTGTATGCTGAGTAAATAAAGAGATCTATTTCTAAACTATCAGATAAATCTGGACTTTGTTTCAGAGGATCAAAATATATCTGTTCCATATTTGGAGTAGCCTGTCCTTGGTTCCTCTCTCATTTCTTATTTTATGGTCTTTAAAATGAAACAAGCCTAGTAGAGGTTGTTTCCTTACTGATTTAGGATTTATCCATCTTGAAGGAAAACTGGTGTGAAAATTTACTTAATATCTGAATTCACAATTGATATTTAGCTCTCACATTTCTAGGCACTATTTCAAAAAATTCTGACTAGAAAACTGAGGACTAGAAAACATTATTTCTCTCCTCAGAAACTTACTCTTTTACTGGAAATTATCTATTTGTCTACCTACACACATATGCATGCATAGTGCACATACACATATATCTTATATAAAATATAGCTAATAATAAACTGATATATTGCTAAGTGCTTTAATGGAAATCAGAGAAAATCTAATGAGGAAAAAGAGATGGAAAGGTCACTTCAGCGCATGTTAAAGATGAAGGGTGTTAACTGTACAGCTGTGAGGAAAAGAAAAAGAAGAGTATATAGCAGGATAGGGGAAGAGTTCAAGGAAAAGCTGTAAAGGAATAGGTCCTGAAGGATGGAAAGAAGGTATGTGGGAAGTGATGTTGAAGAGACACATATTGGTGCAAATATGATAGACTTTCAGTGAAGAATTAAAACTTCACTTTGTAGAATAAACTGACAATATAGTTTTATCTAGAGAAGGAATTGGGAACTTTTTCTTAAGGGCCAGACATTATATAACTAGGTTCATTGTAAGACTGTAGTTATTTCAGGCTGATCTCAACCACTCAGTTTTTTCCCCCCATAGCACAGAGGTACCCACAGATAATACATGAGCGAGTCGGCACAGCTGAGTTCTAATAAGACTTTCATTAAGAAGCAAGTGGCTGGTCTGAAGGTTGTAGTTTGCTGACCCCTGCTCTAAGAATTACAGGTAACAGTTAGGAGGGAGTTCAGGCAAAAGACAATGAAGGTCACTGAGGCAGTAAAAGTGGGAACGATAAAAGGAAATTATTTGAGAGACTTTTTAGGAAATAAAATATGAGATTCTGTAGATTCTCAGGAGCAACTACTTGATGGAAGTTAGGAAAAGCTAGGCTCAGGGACAGTATCCTAGTCTCCACCCTGAGCAAACAGTGATGAGACTGAGACTGTGGAGCCGTAGCTACAGGCAGATTTAAATTCTGGGAGCCATTACAGAAATAATTTCCCTGGAAGAGTCGTGTGACAAAAGCCTATGATTCATAATTCCTAAAGCCAATGAACGGGCTCTGGTTGAATTGGAGTAAATACATTCCACTCTATCTTTCCAGTGATTACAATTAAATACTCTTGACAGACTATACAAGGAGAATACTGGAGGAAGCCAAAAAATAAAGATGACAAAATAGGAAAACCGACACTTAGAGAATAAAGTATTGAGTTGTTTGTTTTTATTTTTATTTTTTTTGCCTTATTTATCTCTGGTCTTAAAAGTTTTCTATCACCTGGAACTGCACATGGAAACAAGACAGAAGAGACCCAATAAAAGCTCTTCTAGTCAGGAAAGTGGATAGAGGGCTCCTATGGGGTCGTTATTTTCTCCTCTGGTTTCTCCCTGAGTGGATCCCAGGCACAGAGTTATGATCAGTGGTGGCAGTGAGAGGAATGGCATTGGTAGCAGTCACTCCTGAAGGCTCTTCTTTCTCTACATGGGCCTCAGCAGACCATTTGCAGGGCGCCTATCAAAGCATGGAGAAGATTGAGCCTTGGCTTCCAAACCAAACTGACAGTAGAATCATAACCTTTAGAAGGTGGTGCAGGACTTGAGGTCTGAACCTAACTGGGTTTATTGTTAAAATCGTCAGCCAACAATTCTCTAGATTTGTTAACAGATCCAGAAACTGGTAACATAATACTCAACAGGTCCAGGATATAATCCAAAATTACTTGACATTCAAAAAACTAGGAAGCTAAATAACTCTCAAAAGGAAAAGGCAATTAACAGATGCCAACCCAAAGATGACTCACACATTGGAACTGTCAACACAGGCTATGAAGTAGCTATTATAACCAGGTTCCATGTAGTAGATGTGAACACTTTTTAATGACTGAAAGGATAGAAAGTCTTTGTAATGAAATTGAAGCTATAAAAAGAAATTAACCAAATGGGAAATTTAGAAGTGGGTGATTTAATAACAAAAACAAAAATTTTACTGATTTACTAGAGATGACAGAAGACAACCAATGGACTTATAAATATGAATCAGTAAAAATTATCCAGTCTGAATAATAGAAGAAAGCTGGAGAGAAAATGAACAGAACCTCAGGAACCTATGAGACAAATATTACAACTATTAAGAATAACAAAAATATTTCCAAGTATTAGCCGGTATTAAAAATTAAAAAAAGACTAATTATACATGCCATTGTAGTCCTAAAAGAGAAGGCCTAGGGTGGAAATCATATTGAGAAACCCAAACAAGGTTAAACTTTTGCAAACCCAAACAGGTTAAACTTGGAGGAAAGAAAACAATGTCCATACATATAATAATCAATCCACTGAAAATCAAAGATACATTCTTTTTTTCTTTGTATCAGTCCTGGAGCTTGAACACAAGCCCTGGACACTGTCCCTGAGCCTTTTTTGTGCTCAAAGCTAACACTCAACCACTTGAGCCACAGTAGCTCCACTTCCAGTTTTTTTTTTGTTGTTTGTTTTGTTTTGTTTTGTTTTAGTAGGCATTTGAGAATTAAAGAGTCTCACAGACTTTCCTGCCCAGGCTGGCTTTAAATCATGATTCTCAGGTCTTAGCCTTCTGAGTAACAAAGATTATAGGCATGAGCCACTGGTGCCTGGCCCCAATGATACATTCTTGAAGGCAAGCAGAAAACAGACACATTCTACAATAGATTAATGCATAGGATTACATATTTCTCATCAGAAACAGAGGACAGAAGACAATGGAACAAAAATTTTCAAGTACCAAAACAGAAGAACTATTCACTTAAAATCTTGTATTTGGAAAATACATTTTGGGGATGATAGTATGCCTTAAAGGTGTAGGCCCCACTTTGGTAGTATTGGGAAGCGGTAGGAACTTGAAGAGATGGGGCTGGTGGAAAGTTTCAGGCCACTTGAGGCTGCTCAAAGGAAATTGTGGGAACCTCTCCTTTTCCTTTCTCATGTGTCCTGGCCATGGCATGAATGGTTCTACTTTACTAAGAACTCCCCGCCATCACGTGGCTGCCTTAACACAGGCCCTAAAGCAACATGACTAATCAATTATGGACTGTAACCTCTAAAATTAGGGGCCCAAAATAACAACAGCCATGCTGTTACAGTAACCTAAAGCTAACTAATACAAAGGTACAAGAAAGACATTCTCAGGTGAAGGAAAAGCAGAATTCTTCATCACTGGGTTTGCTATAAGAGAATGACTAAATCATGCTCTTTGGGCAGAAAGAAAAAGATAGAAATTGAAAACATCACAAATGGAGAATGAGTAACCAAAGTGGCCAATATCTGAGTAAACATAATAAAGTATTTTTAAATTCTTTAAGGTCAGCATGAATGATGAAAGCAAAAATGATGCCACTGTTTGATCATTTTCAATATGGGTAGAAGTGGTAATATGGGATACAGGGCAACACAAAGGGAAGGACATCGGGATGTACATGGTTGTAAAATTCCCATACTGAACTTGAAGTAAATAACTAGCTAAGACTATAAAAAGTTAGGTGTGCATTTTTGTAATCCCAAAGGCATCCTCTATAAAAAATTATGCAAAGTAATAGAATAAAAAATTGGAGTACTTACTAAGGTGCAAATAAAAATAGATTTCAGTTTTAAAAAGCAGAAATACTTCAATCTCAGCACTAACTACATAAAACAGAGGAGATACCATGGTTAATAACATCCATATATAACCCCCTTCCCCCAGTCTCATCTGAGGACAGAATTACCTGTAAAGTTCTGCGCCTTGAGATGTAGATCATAGAGTTTGTGGATGTAGCGTATATACATCTCTTCCTTGTTCAGTTCAGTTTTGTAGAAATTCTGTAAAAAAAATGTAAAAATCAACAACAAATTACAAAATAGTTGGGTCTATGAATATTTTCCTTTTATTTTGTTGAGCCAGGGGACATAAAGCACTGTTCCACGTGAATACCTTTTTATAACTAAAATAAGGAGGCTCAGTGACATTTCCCACTGAATACAGACTTAACAATTCTCTAGAAATTACTGAACAAGTGGGCATCTTGGATTATAACTGCTGATACTGATCTCTTTTTCCTTTCTTTTTTCCTCTTTTTTTTTTGGGGGGGAGGGGAGGGTCACACTATGCACCCGGCTTTCTGAAAGTCATCAACTTCCTGCTTCTAACTTCTGAGTGCTGGTACCATAGGCATGCACCAAGATGCTAGGCTGTGTGTTTGTGTGTATGTGTGCTACTTTGAATTATTTTTTGTTAACTTTCATAGTCAATGGTATAGCCTATACAGTTAAAAAAATATTTAACAGGACTGGGCAGGTGGCTCAATGGTAGAGTGCTTGCCTTACATTCATGAGGCCCTGAGTTCAATTCCTGAGCACCACATAAGCAGAAAAAGCTGAAAGTGGCACTGTGGTTCAAGTGTAGCACGCTCGCCAACAAAAAAATATGTAACAGATTAACTGTTCATTCAATATGCTGACTGAAACTCAAAGGACGGTTTCTTTTGTTTTACATTTCAAATATATGTTTACCCTTATAAAAAGGTCTTGGTTAAGTGTTAATGGCAAATGCCTGTAATCCTAGGTATACAGGAAACTGAGATCTGGAGTATTACAGTTTTATCTTTTTTGCCCAGTCAGAAAAGTCTAAAGATTTGTATCTTCAATTACCAGCAAAATGGTGGACTGGAGGTGTGGTTCAAGTAGTGGGGTGCCAGATGTGAGCAAGTAAGCTGAGGAAAAGGGAGAGGTCATAAAATGAAGCAGTGATACGTGTGGTGTGTGTGTGTGTGTGTGTGTGTGTGTGTGTGTGTGTGTGTGCGCTCACATGAGCACATACATGATCTCTTAGAATGTGAAAGATAATGTAAAATAAATGAAAATTCTTTATATAATTAAGATAATTATGCATTTCTTACTTGTGTTAGTAATTAAATGTTTCCAGTTTATATCATATATATATATATATATATATATATATATATATATATATATATATAGTTAAATCCAGGTCATGTCTATAAACTGAGATAATCAGGAAGCTGAGATCTGAAGACCACGGTTCAAAGACAGGAAAGTCTGTGTGAGACTCTTATCTCCAATAAACTACTCAGAAAGAGTGAGAAGTAGTGCTAAGGCTCAAGTGGTAGAATGCTAGCCTTGAGCAAAAGAAGCTCAGAGACAATCCCCATGCCCTGAGTTCAAGCCCATGACCTACACACACACACACACACACACACACACACACACACACACACACAAATAGAGTGGAAGGAAGGAAGGAAGGAAGGAAGGAAGGAAGAAGAAAGAAAGAAAGAAAGAAAGAAAGAAAGAAAGAAAGAAAGAAAGAAAGAAAGAAAGAAAGAAAAAAGGAAGAAAGAAAAGAAAAAGAAAAAGTCTAGGGGTCTAGGTCTTACTAAACTTCTCTAAGTTATTGTAACAATTGTTATCAAAAACTCAACTTTTCCTGGTTATCAACATTAGCATTTTAAGGGCCTACTTTACAAGCATCCACATCTGTTCCTTCACTTACACTATGAAGTACATTAGCCCTCACTGAATTTAGGAAACACTGGAATAAATGGAAATGAAACAAGATTCCAGCAAAAGTATGATGCTGGAAATATGATCCAACTAGGCTACTTTCAGTGAGCAGATCATATACATAGTGAAATCCCTACTTACTACACTTCAACTGCTACTTTTATCATTGTTGTTTTGATGAAGCTACTCTGTATGTAGATGAATGAAAATGAGTAATGACTAGAAGGAAGAATAAAACTAGCCAATGTGGCTGTTTAAATTGTTCTTGGACTAGAAACTTGATGACCTTCGACAATATATCTTCCCATTATCTAACTGGTGTCCATTTTTCAGCCTGAGGATTCTTCTAATTCGGAGACACTTACATTAATTTGAAAACATGAAAGTATTTTTGCTGCAGTTGAGGGAATAAGTGGGGATGGGAGGGATTAGGGAAAATGATAAAAGGGGTGATATTGATTACATGCACTGTACTTATAACCTGACATGCTATATAGTAACCCTTTTGTGCAATTATTTAAAGATAATAAAAAAATAAATTTTTTTCCCCAATTCATATCATTGTCCCCCTCCTTTTCTTTTGTATCCTGTAGATTTTGGCATTCTTTAAAAAGCTAAGTAAATAATGCTATTCAAATCTCTCTCATTATGACCAAAATCATTTTAATTAGCAAGAATTGTTGTACCATAAACATAGTCTAACAACACCACAGCAGGTTTTTACATTATTAAAGGATGATTTGCTTTAATAGTTTTCTGGTAAGAGAACAAAAATAAGCGATTACTCTATAAATGAATAGCTCTCTCCTCCCCCCGCCCCCCAAAGCCACAAGACTCTCTCCAGTCAGCAGATAAGAATCACATATGTCAGGCAAAACTTGTGACACAAAGAACAAAAAAATTACATTTCCTAGTATTAGTCATGTCAAATATTATGCATTCTTACCATTTCAACACTAGTGTTTAGCTCTAATCTTAGAAGGAAAGCCAGAGGTCTCTTGAAGAGGATCTGGAACTGATCTCAGAGGAAGTGAATAGTTGAAGAGAACCATATTGCTGCTAGAAAACATTAAGTACTTTCCATATGGAGTAGGAGCTAAGAAGATTAGCTTCTAAGTGATGTGTCTGGTCCCTTAATAAGTATTCTTATGCTGGCTTGAAATCAAAACAGCTTTTGAAATGTTAACATGTCTACAAGGACTATTCTTGGTCACTGCATAGTTACCAGTATATATTCCTGTCTTTAGTGATTAGGGATGGGGGCCACTGATTTTATCTACTCTTTAGCTTATTCCTATTAGAGAGAAAATGCATTTAGGGCAATGTATAAAGCCTTTCACCCAAGGAAATGGTCTCTTCTTTTGTACCAGTTGAAGAGATGAACCTAGAAAAGTGCCTTAAGACCTGTTTACCTCCAAATAGAAAATACCTGGGAAAGAAAGTGAGAACAGTGGAAGAAGATCTCTGTGGAAAAAGATAAAGGTTTTGCTTTGAGGGTGTTTCTGAGCCTTTCTGCCTGGAGTTGGGGCACAGCCAGGGTTAAGGATGCAAACTAAAGTTTACAGAGCTGTCCTCCCCAAATACTGTCATGAAAGCAAAGATGTAGTAAACAAACAAATAAACAAACAATTCAGGCTAAGATTCTTGATTGTGATGAAAGATTTAGGAAGCAGGAAGTGGGGGAAACATGAAGGGAAACTGCACAGAAGAATCGACTACATTCAAGTTTTAGCTACTGCTAAAAGAGAGAAGGTGCATAAGCTGATGCGGTGAGTTTAGGCTGATGGCCTGAAGAGGTCACTATTGGGTCTAATGACGAAAGCTATACAAGAAAATGCATAAAATATGAACAAGATCAGCCTGATTGAAGATGCTCAGCTCTATTTTTAAGGATTGATACTGGAGGTGGAGATGTAATAATTAAACCAAAATGAGAAGGAAGATGTAGGTGTGGAAAAGGAGGATAAGAGGTATGCACTCAAGAAATATAAAACAGTATAGCAAAAAACCTAGAGAAATAAAATGACAGTTACAGGAAAGTGAAAGTTTTGAGTTAGGTGTGATGGTGCAGTCCTATAATACCAGATACTTGGAGAGGCAAGAGGACAGAGTTTGAGACTAGGCTGGCCAACAGCAGCAGTGAGAGTCAATTTCAAAAACAAAGTAAGGGGCTGGTGAAGTAGCTCAAGTGGTAGAGTACCTATGTAGCAAGCACAAGCCTTGAGTTTAAACCTCAGTACTGTAAAAAGAAAATAGTATCTAGGACTAGAGGCATGACTCAAATAGTAGAGCACCAGCTATGAGCAAAAAAGCTGTGTATGAGACCTTGAGTTTAAGCCTCAT
Organism: Dipodomys merriami; assembly: GCF_024711535.1. Lineage (NCBI taxonomy): Eukaryota > Metazoa > Chordata > Mammalia > Rodentia > Heteromyidae > Dipodomys > Dipodomys merriami. The sequence goes on along the minus strand of NW_027206068.1, from coordinate 22,325,306 downwards.
CACTGGCACAAAATCTAAAATAAATATGCAGATTTAAGGGAACAGTTCAAGTAGTAGAGGGCTTGCCTAGTGTGTGCAAGGCCTGGATTTAGTCCCAGCAGTATTTGGATGCATATGTGCACATGCATGCCTATGCATGTGCCTGTAAATCCACACACCAAAAAAAAAAAAAAAAAAAGAAAAAGAAAAGAAAAAAAGAGACAGTAAGCTTTGAAGAAGGATTAAGAGAAGAACCAACAAACAAAGCAGAAAGCCTGAAATCAATGAGCAATGACAAGACTGAATTAAAGCATGGGGAAGAGAGGACAAGGCAGCATGCGAAGGATTCACATGACCAGACTAAGAATGAGAACAAGGACAAGGGCTTAGACTGCATGGTGAGGATTCATCCATCCTGACGGATGACAGATGTATGAAAAAGAAGCCAGGACAGTCACAAAGTCAGAACTGGAAACAGGCACTGTTTTTCTGTTGCAAATCTGATTTAAAGAAATTGTCTAATTCATTTTTTTACTCTACATTAAAATATGAAATATAAATGCCTAAATGTATGATTCTTTTTGCTGTTTTTTTTCCTGATTAGAATGCCATTCTAATCTGAAAAATTAGGTGGATGTCATGTTATATAAATGTTGGATAATTCTGGTTTAGACAGTTTTCTTACATGATATTTAATTTTATTCTCCTGGCACGGTGATAAATTATATGGTCATCCTGGTTATAATGCGAATTTGTAACAATAGTGCTGTAATGATTTGATTTGCAAAGAGGTAAGAGAGTGAAAATTAATGCGTTAAACAGAAAAATGTCATTGGTTCACAAAAGCAAATACCATTACTGTTTATTAAAATGTAGAATGATTATAGTCCTGTGCAAAAGGAAAAGGGGAGGGACAGAGAACTTGTCAGTGGAGCCAAAGAATTTCTGTCTGCGAATACCATGTGTGTTCCTGGAAGAGCCACAGAACTCTGAAGCGGGGGAGGCAAGGTAACAGGAAAAGTTTGGTGGGACTCATGGTCCCATGGAGTTCTGGGCTACAGCTGCCCAAACGTGACAGTACGTTCTGCAATGTTCAGAGCTGAGGATTTTCTGGGCTCTCATTCAACCTGAAGCTGCGTTTCTTTTAAAAACATTTCTAAACTCTTCTAAGAAACATCCAGAAAAAAACAAGAAAGAAAGAAAGCATGTGGCAGATTTAAAAACAACCAACCAATCATAATTTTTTGAAAAACAAAGGTTAGGATAAACGGAGGACAGGGGGAACAGGTACTAACCAGAAGGCTAACTGTGCAGCCAATCTTTTTGCCATCTACCTCTCCCATTTTCATGCAGTCCCTAAAAACAAAAGGAAACAAACAAACAAAAAAGCCATAGTCAGAATGTAGAATTTCCCTCCTAGGGGAGAAAACAGTTTGTTCATTGCAGATATGGAGGAATGCTGTTGAGACCAGAAGCAATTTGTAAGTGTTAGCTCTAAAAGGTTGGGGAGTCAGAAACTCCTGAGCAGCACTTTCTGGGGAGACTTTCACTGGCACACACATCAACAATGTGTTTCCTCTCCATGGACAGGGGCTCTGGGGGCAAGTGGAGTGAATGCATATCACCCACATCCTAATCGGGTAATGGGGTATGAAGAGAGTCATCCGTATGCTTGCTTATTCATCCAACCCTCTTTTAAAACCAAGAACAGCAAGGTGATAGAGAATTCTCTATTACATTGCTCTCACTCCAAAATGGATCAAGTCTATTATCTTCAACCTAAAGTGCAACAACCGCAGAAGATTTTTCTTGTGGGAGAGTTTGACAACAACAAAATTTACTTTTCTTTTTTTGAAGGGACTGTCAGGAACTCAGTGCTCTCTCAACACACCAAGACTTTAAATTTGAAGGGTCTATAAAAAAAAAAAAGAAACAGAACAAAACAAAAATAAAGCTCCAAGTAAAAACTCAACTAGTTAATTAGAAGTCCAGAGACTGACAAACATTTCGTGGACTAACTCAAGTGGAATGTGGACTACATTCTATTTGGTTTCTAACTGAAGTTCAGCAGATTAGGAATTTGTGGGACTTGGCTTACCTGTAATCTAACAACCTCTCCATTAGCCGAGTTACAGTGGCAATTAATGAAACGCCACTCTCTCTCCATGTTTCCCGCTCAATTTTCTTTAGTAGACTGGAAAAGAAAGAACCCAAGGCATTTTTAACATTTATTTTTATCAGTCACCATGACAACCATTTTACTTTCATCAGTACCTTAAATGCCTTAGCAACCACTGCAACATCTCACAAGTAGCACAATTTGCAAACAATGTCTTACCTAGGATAGGGACCAAACAGTGGAATTCTAATCCAGGAAGCATTGACAAAGCAAATTGATTATCAGATTATCCAAGTCATAAAATAGGAATACATGCATGCAATCACATTTTCAGACTATACAAGCACCTCACAGCTAAGACATTTCCTAGTTTCTCTGTGAGAATGAAGAGACTTGCGCGTTACCACTTCAAATAACACTGCAAAAATTGAAAACGAGAGTACCTCCAAGTTTACTTTTAAGTAAAATCTTGCTTTATTCCCCTAAAAATCTTTTCCTACCTCTCAGTGGAATGCATCTTCATCCAAGCAATTTTACTGCAATGCAACTGCTACAGGAAAATCCTTGTACAGACGGTATGACGTTTTGCGTTTTTCCCTTTCACTTAACATTTGCCCACTCAATACATATTGTACTATCTATGCGCTCCCTCAATGATTTCATTCATTTTGTCATTAATCACAGAGGATTTTCTAAGTGGTTGTTACAGCACACGGATGACAAGCACAGAGCCACAGACCTCCTCCTACATTTCCCCTAATCCTAAACACCTTGGAGCAGAACAGCAGCACTCTGTAAACACACAATAATAGCAATCATAATAACTGAGGATCCGTTTGACTTCTACTCCCCCTTCTCAGCAAATTAACACTGTTCTTGGCAATGGCTTCAGACTGAAGATAAAAGATAAAGATATAAAAAATAAAAGATAAAAGAATGTAAGCATGGCAAATCAGAGTACTTTCCTATCCCTCTGAATTTAATGATCATCATCCCTGTCTAAAATCTTGTTTCCCTATCATCTCAGTTTCAGAAATAAGACCGACAGAAAACATATCTTACAAGCACAATTTCATCATATCTTACTTGTACTTGGAAAAAAAGAGTAAATATAAAGGGGAAAAAAGCAATTTTTGCCAAAGCTGTCTTTAATCTGTGGCTATGTTCTCTCCCAACGTTTTTTTTTCTCCACCTTTCCCCTCCCCCTATTTTCTTGCTACTGTCCCTCTAGTCCTTGGTCTCCTTTCTAGACTCTTATCTTTTGCTTCTGCATCTCTGGTCAATTCTTTTTCAGAGATTAGAAACTGTTTCTTGGATTAAGGGAAGTGGGTAGAGAATACATACAGGATGGCACTTGCCCTGACTAATCCTCCAGACAAAGGCCCCTAAGTTTGTTAAAATGTGTTTTCTTTTGAAACAAAACAAAACAAACCCTCAGAACAACACCTGTTTCAAGCATAAGTGGCAAACTGGTATTGAGAAACAAGTTGAGAGCTAAGTTCTCAAGTAAAAATTTGCCTGCCAAAGCAATGCAGAATGATGTAGGAATTTCTCCAAGTGACAGCCCACACCTCTTACACTTAGAGACTAAAAGAAAAAAAGAAAAAGAAAAAAGTTGGTTAAGTAATAAGTCTAAAAATACATAGAGACTTCCTTTATGAGTTTCAGTAATTTGCACAGGCTCCCAATGTAGTCAGGATACAGAGCTATATCATCCTTTTCTAAGAGGCAAAGCTCTGCATAGCCTCTATCCCTGACTGCAATGGAGACCAAATGTTAGGGCTCAATCTAGAACCCAGTTCATCTGCATTCTTGGCCAGGCTGTTTTCTTCTGCTGGAAACTGCTCTACTTCCTAGTTCATCTGATGAGAAGAGACTATTAGCAATCATAGAAGAATGGTATTAGATAGAGCTGGTGAAGTTGGGTATTTTCAGCTGGTCTGTAATCATGGCCCATGGGACCCCATCTGGGAGAAGTAAGAAGCAGTTTCTCCTTGCTGACTGATCAGACTGCCTCTGGCAAATGCCAAGGGACTCCAACACACTGGGGAGGATAAACCATGGGGCTGTGGGATCACACCACTCATCAGGCTTTTACTCCACAAAGGAAATGGAAGTGGACAGTGGGTAAGGCATGATTTTTCTGTCTTTCCCTGTATCCTGCCAGGATTATGCTGAGACCATCATCTGAAATATAAACGTCTATCTGTGTATGCTCAGAGAGAGAAAGAGAGAGAGAAAGACAGTCAGACAAAGACAGAGACAGACAGACAGAGACAGAGACAGAGAGAGACAGAGAGAGAGACAGAGAGAGATGGAGGGAGAGAGACAGAGATAGGTGAGGTGGAGGGAGACACTAAAAGTATGATGTTTATATATAGCAAATCCTCTGTCACCAAGCAGAAAATAAATGGGACTATGAAATCAGAAATCCCAAATAATTTGGTTGGAGTCTTACTGAATTAGATAAAGCAGAGAAAAGAACTGTGATGGCTAGGTGTTGTTTTTTAGGTCCCTCAAGACCATATGTAGCCCAACTGTGTGCTGCATTCCAGTCCACACAAATGCCTAGCACAGGAGGAGCTCAGCAAGTAAAGACAGAGGAGGGAACAGGAGCCAGGTAAAGCAGAATTTATTCTGATGATGCATTTTAGATATTTCTCATTGTGGTCTATGATCCACAATTTATTGAAATCAATAAATCCAGCAGGTGCCTGTGGCTCATGCTTGTAATCCTAGCTACTCAGGAGCCTGAGATCTAAAGATGATAGTTCAAAGCCAGCCTGGGTAGGAAAGTACATGATACTTTTTATCTCCAATAAACTACCAAAAAAGCCAGAAGTGGTAGAACACTAACTCTGAGCAAAAAAAAAAAATGAAAGAAAAAGAAAAGAAAAGAAAAAAGAAAAAAAGAAGCTCAGGGACAGCACTCAAATCCCAAGACCAACGAAAAGAAAACAAGCAACAACAAAACCCCAGTAAAGTCTACTAACTTCAAAAGAAGGTAATAGTAAATGAAAATAATGTTGGGAATTAGTAAAGATGAGTTCTTAGGAAGGAAGGTACTATATAAGCTTCCACTACATTATAGGAGCAGCAAGCAAGTTACTTTCAGGTACTGAACAATCTTTGAGAAACTTGAAACATGAATTACTGAGAACAAATGAGAATCTGTACCATAAAGTCATATGTTCCCAATTCATAATGTGTGCAGTGACTCATTGTGGCTACACTAATTCACTGTGATTTCTATTGTCAAAAATCTTTTTTTATAGTTAGATTTTCACTTTCTTTAATGAATCCAAATAGAAATGATACTGAATTATCACTTTAAATTTGACTTATTCCCAATGTTCTGATTATAAAAGTAGGAGAGAAAATATCTATAGTAGCAATTCTGATAATATTCTGAAAATCAACAAAATAAAAATCTTTGTTGAATGAATCAAGACTCTTAAAATAGTCCTAATTACAGAGGCTTAATATCTTAATTACTAGTTTGATTCTAGTGTCAAGGTGCATCTTCTCTTCAAAAGTCTTATTTATACACAAGCAATCCAAATTGCATGCTATCAGGCTTTTATTAAAGTAGATAAGAGGCACTCTTAGAACTATGCATGTATTTATTAATCTTGTGAATTTACTATAAATAATTAATCACAGATCTCAAGAGGTTCATTTCACTGAGTGCTTTCTCATTTTAGTTCTTTGTTCAAACCAAGGACTAGTAACTGAAATGAAAGCAGTTCTCAAAAGCAATTTATTATATTGGATAAGGTTTTAATCAGAATTCTTGGTAAACTCCAGCTGTCATGAAAGACAGATGCTTTGTACACAAGAATGAACAAGATCCTCGTGAATAATTATTAAAAGTTCTGGCTTAATTACATATCAGAAAAAATGGTGTTGTTCATGGTTTAGCACAAAGAACATTTTTTATCACCCACAACCACCACATGAAATCTCTATACCCCTTCCTGGCTTTTCCTTTCAATATAATTTTTCTGAAAGCTTTAAGAACAATTTTGAATTAGGCCAGCTGAAGTCTGTCCAACTTACCAGTCATTAATAATAATATTCAAGTCTACCTACTGATATTTGCACGGTTCCAAATTAATGATCCTAAAAGACAGAATCTTGCACTTGGGTACCAGTACTAACAGTATTAACACATTAATATTTAGTTCTAGGTGATATTTGAGAGCATGAGTACAGACAAAATTATATTTTATAGTAGAAAAAATGTGTTGGTGAATGATTTTTGCACTTCTGAAAGAATTGCAAACATTTTCCAAGCTCAATAAGCCAATTCATTTTTCAAAAAGAAATACTTAAGTATACTAGATTTAAAAATGACAGACCCACAGGAAACTATAAAGAAAACAGGGGCCAGATGAGAAATCCCACAGCACAAAAGCATTTTGCACAGGTCCTCTGGCCATTTGAAAACAGCGAATGCATACTTGGGTTAAGCAATTCATCCTGAGACTGTGACCAGATTGTACTAGCATGAACAACCCCAAAGTCCTTTTACAAAACTTTGTTATTTCTCTACCTTCCACACAAATCCCAAACACAGAATTTTTCTTAAGAAATCATTTGCGTCTGTGATATTCTAATAAGAAGCACTTACGAAGAAAGTAGCAATGCTGACCACAGGAGGTCTACAGCCATGTATTAATTCAAGTGTCAGAGAACAGATTACAAACTAAGGTAATTTTTTTCCAACAGCAAGTCAGGCAAGTGCTGAATACAAGTTATATCATAATGCTACTTAGAATCATCATCTGGCAGCAATGAGCTTTTTCTTAAACTTACTAGGCATGAAAAGAGTAAAATTTGTTACATAACACAAGTGACCTGTCCTGATCAGAGATTAAAATAAAGAGACACGTCTAATCATCAACATAATAAGATCCGTTAGGCAATTATCTTTTACTTCACACTTCACAAAGACAAAGCATTCCTTTGAGACCTAAGCTGTTTCTGTGGTTTGCAGCTACATCGGTGAAGAATGACTCAGTACTGACGCCCAGCCCCCAGAACAAAATCAACTTGAGATAATACATTACTCACATACTGTTGAAGAGCTCACGATAGGTCTCGTCACCTTTGCCTTCTGACATCAGACTGTCCAGTTTGTCAATCAGCTTGGCTTCCACCTGAAACATACCCAAGTTATTACTCTTTTTTTCCTCCCCTTTTCAAGTAGGATTTCTAGGCAAATTAAAACAATTTTCTTTATGTCTGGGAGAAAGCTGTATGTTTTGTGAAAGTGACTTTCTCAGCTATGGTTAATAGCAGACTTCTCTTTGGATTTCTAGGGGGCTAATTTGGACAGTGTTAAAGTGTCTTCAAATCCCTGGCTGGATAGCTTTTCCTACTGCCAAAGACATCTATCTATCTGTGATTCAAACACAAATGCCTGAAGCCCAATTTAAATGTCTAAATTCTTTTTTAGGGACTTCTCAAAGCTGGCGAGTCCTATTTCTTTTTTTCTTTACATCATTCTATCTAAAAACATCAGCAAACTAACGTACCCACATACATTAATTTAAATCTTTAATGTGTCATATCTATTTTCTTTTCTAAAACAGTTCGAGGCTGCACTCAATTTTTGCTGAAGTTGAGAACTTGTCCTAGCCATGTACAGATGGTACATCCACAGAAATATTCTATGTCAGCAATAAGCAGCAGGAGAGGGAAAGGACATATTTCCTGAAAAACTGTAGTCAAAACATTTATATTTTCAAAGATGTAAATTTGTTGGAACTTGAATATCAGTAAAGGAAAAATATCCCTTCATCTATCTGAGACAGAAGAAGAGGCAGAAACAAAAAACCACTGGCTAGAGAGAGTTAAAGTAATTAGGGCTTAGAAGAGATAATTTGACTCTGTCAAAGGACTGAGCCTAATTATTCCTTCAAACCAACTTTCAATCAAATGATAAAGATAAGGGGAAAGGAAAGTGGGTTCCTCTCTAAGCAAGCAAAAATTTTGAATACGTTTGTTTACCTATTAGCTTTCTTGAAAACAATCTGTATATCAGGAAGACTGAAATACCCACACAGACTCCTGTCTTCCAAGTATGTTCTATATATGCAGTCAATTTGCCCATAGAGCTAACCACTTTTGCAAGATTGAGGAAGAAGTATAAAGTAGGACCACATCTTCTAGGTAAACAATTTAAGTGCTGTGATCTTGTAAACGGCCAGTAGACCATCTACCTCCAACTTAAGGGACTTGGCATGGCCAAAAGGCAGCTGATTGCTTATGTGAGATCTACTTTTGTAACAAGAATGCTTGTCCTTAATCTGGAACCATGCTATTAGAACCTCTGTCAATGAGAAATGATTAGTTCATCCCCTAGGAATTTCTTCTGCAAGATTTTCCACTGTGCTCTTTAAATTAATTCTCAATGCTTCAAGCTAAGAGCTATAAAACACACTGTGAATCAAATGTTCCAAGCTAAGCCACTCACCAAACACAATGTGCAAACCACAGAGAGCTCGATGATTTTAAGAGTCATTAACCCACTGATACCTCTGTGCTGTGTCCACTTTGGAGCAAAAAAAGTCTCTTGTAAGTTCTTAAATAACAGACTCAGGGCTGAAAGGAATTAAGTGGTTTCCCCCTTACCCTCTCCCTCCAGGACTTTCCTGGAGGCTCAGGAGAACAGAGGACCAGAGAGAAATGTCAAAGACCACATGACCTGAGAGAAGCAGTCGGCCTGGATTCCCAAGTCATGCTTACATCGGGAAGTTTGGAGATGTCATAGGAGTAAAAGGCTCCTACCTGTTTTGAGGAGGAGGTGAACTTCTTCCTACCTGTTTAAAGTTGCCACTCCGCCTCTGTTCCCAATCCATCATATCATGAAAAATAGGAATCATGACATTCCGGAGATCTGGCTGGGGTATCAGGGTCACTTCTAGGAAGGGACCAATCAAGGCAGGGATGAAATGAAGTTTGTGTTCTCCTAAATTGAAGAACATATTGGCATTTAAGAATTAGGCTTCAGAAGACCTTTACAAAAAAAAGTATAACATTTGCTTAAAACTATTGCCTCAGGAATATCCAATTATACCTGTCTCCTCAGATAAGAAAGTATAAAAAATAACTGATAAGACACAATTGATATTATGTAAACAATTAGAAACTGTTAATACATATATAATTGTCCATGACAATGTCAATTGCAGCCCTATGAGGTGAAAGAAGAATAAGTGAAATTTTACAATACAGCGAGGTGAAGAAGTGCTTCATTTATTTATACATTTTTCTTTCAGGTACAAAACTGTGGTCACATGTGCTCTCTTGCCAGCATCCTCTCCTTTGGGGAAGTTCTTTGTCATACCCTGGAGCCAACAGAAGGGGTGGAGAGTCCTTACTCTCCCATATCTACCTCCGGAGTGTCTAACCTGTCCCCTAACCAGCCTCATCTCTGCCCCCGAAAGACTTCTTTTTTGTTTTAAAGGACCACTATTAGGAAAGGAGAAATTGGCTTAAAGTATACAGAAATCACTTCCTCATTTAACAGAGAAAAGCAGAGTCAGAACAACGACTGGGACATGGTGAACTCTGTTCTCGTGGCTGAAGCCAGCCCTACCTGCAGGTTTCCTAGCCACACAAGACTGTGTGTATAATTTGGTTCTTTTGGCCTTTGATTTTTGTCAAGTGCAAACAGCAGAGCTTTGTTACAACAGCTAAAAGGAAAGCAATGGTTCCTTTTGACAAAGACCTGGGCAGTGTCTTGCCTATCCTCTGTAGACCAATTAGACAACAGGAGGAGACAGGTTGTGTGCCTTCAAGCGTTTGAATTCCTGCTAGTCTTGCATTATCTGGAGAAGGTACCCTGGACAAAGGCCTTTGGTCTCTCCTGTCTTGAAGGCATGTTGAGGCTTTGTATCAGCTTTGTAAATACAGGCTTCTCCAACATCGGCTTCAAGTCAAAGCACATGTCCTTGTCCTGAATCCTAAGCGCATGAGGGTCTGAGATTCTCATGCTTCATACTAGCAACATGTTAAGAGGGCAGACAGAGCACTCTGGGGCATCTATGAAATTTCTCACTCCTCAGATTAGTTGCTTTTCCCACAATCTCCCTTCGCCCCCTGCAGATACCTCATAGTACTGGAGCATTGCCTCTCTTCCACAATTGGGGGCCATGCTGACTTTATCTTGGGTGTAGTTTCAGTGTGAATTAAAATGTTCAGACAAAGCATTTGGAGCATCGCAGGACCACAGTCCTTGATACAGCCGGTGGCCCTTTGCCCATCTAAATGTCACTGAAGTCACAGTCCCTTCCTCTCTCATTGAAGTTTCCAGCAAAGTTCATCCAATCCTTTTTTATCATCCCTAGATTATTTATTCATACCCATACAGATGAGGGAAAAACCCTGGCTTGGGCTGGGAAGGTGGCTCAGTGGTAGAGCACTTGCCTTGCATGCATGAGGCCCTGGGTTCAATTCCTCAGCACTACATAAGCAAAAAGAAAAAAAGCCCGAAGTGGTGCTGTGGCTCAAGTGGTAGAACATTAGCCTTGAGCTGAAGAGCTGAGGCACAGTGCCCAGGCCCAGAGTTCAGGCCCCATGACCGAACCCCCCCCCCAAAACAAAACAAAACAAAACAAAAACCCTGTCTTATAATTCTTTGTGAATTCCTACCTTTATTTTTGATCCTTGTAACCAAGTACCATTCTGATTGCTTTGCTTTCTTCTTAGAAACTAGAAGTTTCACAAGAAACTTTCTTATTAACCGAGCTTTGCATATTTTCCTCAAAGAATGAACTCTTTAAAATTGACATACTCACTAAACTGCAGTTTATCCTTCTCCCATCCTCCTTACCCCTCTTTCCTATACACATTTCAAGCAGGTAAGTAGCAGCTGTCATTTGCAATGCCTTTACTGTTATTTTTGTCAGGGCAGAAAAAAAAGCAGAACTCTGAACTCAGTGACTTGTACTGTCATTGGTAAAAGCCTGAACCCACTGTTTATTTAAGATACTCTGGCACATAAGAAGAAAAACGAGAAAAAAGGAAGAGTCATTAACTTCTATTTCCTGCACGGGGAACAGGAAATATTTGTCTCTCTCTTCTCCATGTCTACTAAATTTAACCTGTTAAACTAAGATAAAGACTTGCTAGAAAAAAAAATTAGAAAACAAAAAAGAAAAAGAAAGGAGATTGTTATCAGGAAGCAAAATCTGGCAAGTCCTGAGAATGCAGGTTTTTCACGAATCCTATAATAGGACTGCAGAAAAAGGCTGCAAGTTAAAGTCAACCACCAAACGGAAGGATTCAAGTATGCCAGGCTAAAGGTCATCTTAGCATCTGACTAGTTACCCCAGAAGAGACTCTCTGATGCTATCATACTATGTAAGACATCAGATCTTCACACAAACTTTTCCTTTCTGTTTCATTACCTTTCCCTACACACATTCAAAAGTAGCTTCAGCACAAATTGAATTTTTTGCTAGCTCAGAGCATTCTAGCAAATTTGTGCTAGAAGGGTGAGATTTAGACCCACTACTTTATACATTTAATTTTGAATCTTATCGAAGCTTGGCATCCTTTGATCTTTTTCATGAAGATCATTACTTTAGTTATCACTGTTTCATTTTGAATCTCTTTCTAAATATGACCCAATTTATTCTTAATTTTTTTGAAGTACATCAAATGACAGAGATAAGTAAAACAATCATTACATAGCATCTTCAACATTTTGCTAATTATATTTCTTTTAATATTCCAATGGTTTGATTTTCTTAGAGTATTTTAAATCAAGTCAGAGATATATTGTACTTGTGCATGCATCAGTAAGCATCTTCAATTGTGTATTTTAAGAATGCACAATTATAATTCCTTTACCATACAAAGTCAAACAATACTTCCTTAAATTAGTATAAAACTTATTCAATATTAAAATTTCTCTGATAGTCTTAAAAACATGCCATTTATAATTGCTTTATTTCAACCATAGTTCAAATAAAGTCCATACACTGTATTTTGTAGCCCAAATTTTCTACTGGCCATAAGGTCAGAGATCAACCACACCCACATTTAAATTACCATGTGGGAATGTGTGAGAATAGTCTTATTTCCTGCAAACACACTTTGGAAACAGAATCTGTGCAGACCTGAAAAGGCTTCCCAAGTACTGTAAATTTAATTCCTATTGAGGCAACAAAGCAAATTTTGAGCTATGTATAGAAACAGCAAACTAAACTTCATTTCAGTGATTTCGTTTTAAACCACAGGTTTAGTATACTTCCCCATGTCTAATTGTTAGTCACATGGCCTTGTTTTGAAGTATTTAGGGCACCTGCTACTTGGGCTGTTGGAGTTTTATAATTATGCACACAGAACAGCCTGCTAGGAAGTATTGATTTCTCCACAGCAGTTACAAGATGCAGTGTTTGCAAATGTGGAACAAAGAGTCCACTTCATATTTAGTAAGAATGGGAGCTCATCTAGAAAAAGAATGGAAAACTTAAACTCCCAGCAAGATGAGAACTAAAGGTGAGATGGTAGTAGACTTCTTTCTTGTAGTTTATACTTGCAAGTCCAGGCACAAATGGATAAAATTTGGGAGACAGCAATGTATGCCTTTCCTCTGCTCTTTATGGACTACTTATAGTTCTTCAACTTACAAAATGAAATACTAAACAATAACATATTTAAGAAAAGATATTCACTTATCTCTAGTTGGTCATTATTCTTCAAAATCAAGTGTTTTTTTTTTTTTTTTTTTTTTTTTTTTTTTACCAAAACCACAATGTGTTAACACCCCACATCCACTAGGATAATGACTCTGTCTCCAGAGAGGGACAAATGTTGGCAATTATGTGGAGAAACAGGAACTCTTGTGTTCTGATGGGAATGTAATGGGTACAGCAGCTATGCAAAAGCAACAGTATGGTAGGTTCTCAAAAAGCTGGTGGGCACTGCTGGTCCATGCCTATAACACTAGCTACTCAGGAGGCTGAGAACTGAGGATTATGGGTCAAAGCCAGCCTGGGCAGGAAAGTCCATGAAACTCTTATCTCCAATGAACCTCCAGAAAATCCAAAGTAGAGCCATACTCAAAGGGGTGTGCTAGCCTTGAGAAAAACTGCTAAGGAACAGCACCCAGGTCCTGAGTTCAAGCTCCACAACTGACAAAAAAAAAAAAAAGAAAAGAAAAGCTAAAAATAGAACTGTAATATGACCTATCAAATCTACTTCTGGAAACACACCCAAAATAATTGAAATTAAAGTCCCAAAGAGGAATATGTCCACCCATGTTCACAGCAGCATTATTCACAATAGCCCAAAAAGTATCCTATGCCTAAGTATCCAAGGATAGATGAAAAGACAAAGAAAAGGTAGAATGGAATATTATTCAAGGCAGGAAATGCTGATACACACTACAACGTAGAAAGATCTTGAAGTTATTTTGCTAAGTGAGTAGGTCAGTCCAAAAGGACAAGTATTGTTCAAATTCATAGAGATAAAAAGTAGAATGGTGGTACCAGGGGTGGGGAGGGGGAGAGGAAATTTGGGGGCTGTTGTTTAATGGGCATAGAGTTTCAGTTGTACAAGATGAAAAGGGTTCTTGGATGGATAGTATTACAGTGTGAATGTACTTAGTACCAGCAAACTGTACATTGTGAAAAGGTTAAAGTGCTATATTTAATGCATTTTTAAACCATAACTAAAAATATTTGATACATTTTTAAATGAACTATGCTGTTTGTGGGAGAGATAGGAGGAAGAAAGTGGAAGAAAGCAAAGGGGTGACACTGTCCAAAAAGAATTGTACTCATTGCTAGACTTAAGAAATGGCAATCCCACTGTTCAACATCTTAATAATAAAAATAAAATTGTATTTTAAAATAAATTATCGGAACCATATAATAGGGATAATGCTGACTACAGTGCTCTACATGCATTAGGGACAAGCAGCATTCACTCAAATTTCCCATAAGTAACCCAAAGCCCCTCTGTCCTCAGGAACCATTCCTCTCTTAGGAGGGAAGAGACTGGCCTGGTTATCTGTGCATTACACTTGTTGCCTGTAGACAAAAGCCTTTTGGTTTGGTTCCTACACTGTCAATTAGACCGCATGTTAGTGAGCTAAAGCAGGAGCCACAAATTTGTTCCTGTGAAGGTGAAAATGAGCACTTATAATCTTGCTTGCCAAAAAGCTCCAAGACTGGGAAGAGACAGAAAGAGAACATAGAATTCACTTCTCTCAGTTCTATGAACTTCAAAGACACTAAAACTCTAAATACTTGTATATTCAGAAAGAAGTTTAAAATTTCTGTTTAAAACTAATCATTACAAATGCATATTTAACATTACACATAAGTTTTGAAATACTTTAAATGCATCAACTTGAAGTCCTACCAGTCTGATGACTATGGCTGGAAATAACACTGACGAGCCTATGTGTTCATAGCTCGGATCTGAACACTGGGGAGGATGATGCAGGAGGATTGTGAGTTCTAGGCCAGCCTGAGATAATGAGATTATGCCTAACAAAACCAAATAAACAAACTCACCACCAATACAAAAAACTGTAATTTGTAATGGCTAATCTTGTCAACTTGATTGGATTGAGAGGCAACTGAGGGATTAGTAAAGTACATTTGTAGATTAGGTCAGAGATGATTTACTAAGGAGGAAGACTTGCCCTGACTGTGGGCAGTTCCATTCAGTAGGCTACAAGCATAGATGGAAACAAAGGGGAAGCAGGAAGACCACTAGCAACAGGCCTGCTCTCCTCTTTGATTCCTGGTCCCAGGAGGTAAGCAGTTTTGTTCCAATCCACACTTCCACTATGGTATTCTCCCTCACCACAGGCCCAGAAAAAAATGAAGCATCTGACTCTGGACTGAAACTTCTGATACTGTGAACCAGCAATAAAACTTTCCTCCTTTTACATTGTTCCTTCCAGGTATTTGCCACAGCAGTGAAAAGTCTTGAAATCATGAGCCAGCATCTCATGAACTTTATTAGCCTGTGACATTAAAATATGAAAAATTATAAATTCTCTTTTAGCATATACATATTTAATGACACACTTATGAATATATAAAAGGACACTAATTTACTTTGATATTGTAACTAATTTATTTTACATAACTAATATAACTGATATATTTTAATACTTTTACATAACAAGTTTAGTTAAGGCCTATAAGGGGTGTTACAAGAGTATACCGAATGCTTCATTTTGAATGTTTTATAAAAGTGTGTGTTTTAAGAAAGGCTTTAATATTTCTGAATATTTTCCAATTGTAGCAGTTGTACACTAGCAACAACCTTTAAAATTCACCTACTGCTTTGAAAGCCCCAGAAAAATCAAGACAGAACTCTAGGGAAATAATGTAGAAACCAAGGAATGAAGCAAATTATATTCACTCTCCACTTGAACTATATCATGGTGAGAACTTGCAAATGGAACATAACAAAAATCTTTTACTGTACTAGTGTTAATCTTTAGGGATGGAATAACAAAGAATGGATAGTGTGCTTTGAAGCAGTGCTTTACAATTTTTAGCCAAATACCTAAGAATCACCTGGAAAACCAGCTAAAACTCCCAATGCTGGGCTACCTCCCAGAGATTTTGTTTCAGTAGTTGTAGGTTATAGCCAGAGAATTTTCATTCCTTACAGGCTCCCAGGTGACTGTGCTGGACCATTTTGTGTTATCACTGTACTCAAGAACACTGCATTCTAAGTGCTCCAGAGATTTCCTAGAATGTCTAAGGGAAACAGAGAAGTAATTTAACATAAAATTCAGAAAGGTAGAAATATTTTTGTTTTGGGGCTGGGAAGGTGGCTCAGTGGTAGAGTGCTTGCCTTGCATGCCAGAGGCCCTGGGTTCGATTCCTCAGCACCATATAAGCAAAAAGAAAAAAAGCCGGAAGTGGCGCTGTGGCTCAAGTGGTAGAGTGCTAGCCTTGAGCTGAAGAGCTGAGGGGCAGCGCCCAGGCCCAGAGTTCAGGCCCCACGACTGGACCCCCCTCCCCCCAATTTTTTTTTGGGGGGGGGTTTGGAGAAAGACAAAATGGAAAAGTTTATGAAGTATACCTGCTATCTGCTATATTTAGCAGACAAAAGGATATGAGACTAAGTTCACAGCTATCCTGGCCTTGATAAAGATTTACGTGCAAATGCCCATAGACAGCAATGTTTAGAAAAGAAAACTTGCTATGTTTGCTAATATTCTGGTAATCCAACCACATTTATCCTGGCTTCCTAATTAGAGCCTGAAAAACTATAACTTTCTTCAGAAAGCATTTTGTTACAGTGTTCATTGAAAAATATCTTGCTAAATGAATGCCAAATTCAATATACAACAAGGTTCTTGATCTAATTTTGAAAGAGGAAAGACACAAAGAATCATCAAAACTTGGAGACTAAGAGGAATGCTCTCCAAGTGCAACAAACATTTAGGGCTATTTTTGAACTGAATGTAAAGACAGACCACGATTTCTTTTTGCTGACCTTTCATAATTGCAAGTTATTCTTAAGATGCTAACTCATTTGTTTTCCTGAAATCACCAGCAAGCAAGCACCATTGACCATTGTGATCAATTGTATACAACAAGCCTTCTTCAAATTGCTATGTATATTTGTAGGATTATATGTGTTCTGTTCAAAAATCATTCTATAACAAGAGTTCAAACAAAACTGTAACAGAAAAACAAACCCTGTCATCTCCAAGTTGTATTTGGATAAGCCCCAAAGAGAAGATACTCTCATGTTATTACATATTCAATTTAAATAAGTGAAATAATTTTAATAAATCTCAAGGAGGAACTAAAATGCAGTAATATTTAATGTACCCTAAAATTGCATAGTTAACACACCAAATTAAATGTTATGAATCTCTAGAAAGACATCATATGCCAATGGAATTTAAAATAATTTATTTTTCAAATATTCTCTTCTGTGTAACTAGATCTGTGCCATCAATTTGCTGGAATAACATGTTTTATGTGCTGCGGTAGATTAATAAAATGGATCTAACAGTCTCTTAGCAACTGCAGATGCTTTTAAAATCCTTTGGCTAGGCTCTTTATGACGTAGGTCAATGGTCTGAAGATTTTTGAAGTGGTGATGCATAAGTCAATATTTCAGGAAGTTTAATCTAAATTTATGTGACTCACAGTCTTCTAAAATTTTTGTGTTATTACACAAATTCTGAATGGTTACTTTATTGCTGGAAATAATGTTGCAATAATACTATATTTGAAAAATTATCATTAATTCATTATGACATATATAATAGTAGGCTGTTTTTTTCAAATAGAAACCAGTGTAAAGATTTAGTTGTAACTTTTTCCAAACATGTTAATTGATTTCTGTAGATTATTTCTGCTGATTTGGATTTCAAATGCTCTCATTTGTAAATTGTTCTTCATTTTTACACTTAAAAGTATAGTGATAAACTACATAGTGCAGGTGGTATTTTCCATAACTTACCTAGGTTTTGCCACATGCTGAAAATTTCACAACCCATTGTTACCCGCATATCACCATACCTAAAATGGAACAAAAGTCAAATCTGACACAAGGCCTCCACAACAATTGTGTTACTCTGAACTCAAAAGCAAGAATTTTTTTTTTTTTTTTGTCGGTGGTGGGGCTTGAACTCTGGGCCTGAGCGCTGTCCCTTAGCTCTTCAGCTCAAGGAGAGCACTCTACTACTTGAGCCACAGCGCCACCTCCGGTTTTCTAGTGGTTTATTGGAGATAAGAGATTCACAGACTTTCCTGCCCGGGCTGGCTTTGAACCCACGATCCTCAGATCTCAGCCTCCTGAGTAGCTAGGATTACAGGCATGAGCCACCGGCACCTGGCTTGAAAGGCAAGAATTTTTTAATTAAAGATACTTAGTGTAAATTTCTTGGTGCTTCAAAATCAAATCTTTACATACATGTTTTAGTAAAACAGATCTGTCTCATTTTTGGCTTCTACAATAATTTTGAATACTGGAAGATTTGGGGTAAAAAACAAGAAATTTCAAAATCTTTAATTTATGTAATAAATTGTCTCTTGTTCTTTGGGTCATGGCTTCTCAATTTGTGATTTCCAGTTTTGGATGTTTTGATTTGTAAATCACTTGGCTTAAACACCCTCAAGACAAAATTTCCCTCCTGATTACTTACTTTTCTAACACTTTTTTCTTTTTGGAAGGAGTGAACATCTCCAATTGTAGACACAACTGGTTTATAAAAATGACTGCAAGGTAAAAGTAGGAATCCCAGATCTATAAAAGAAGAAGACATTTAAATATATATAGGTGAAGTGATTCCCATATTTTGAGTTTATTTCACAAGTGCTAAGTGGATGGGATTAAAGTTAAAATAAGATTGGTTATGACTTGATATGAATACATAGAGGCTGTTATGCTCTTCTGCTTGAGATATTCTTTAACAAAGAAATTATGCAAGCTAAATAAATACTGTCTATTTAGATACTACTTCAAAGCTGAATTTGAGGTTCCATGGACTCTCTGCTTTATGCTAAATACTAGATATTTTGTTTCTCTTACAATATCACTGAGTGTTTCCAGGGAAGCTAAGGTATAAGATAGGTTATTTTGGTTTGAATTTGTTTTTCTGGAGTTCTTTCTAATGTAGAATTTTTAAAAATGCATATATTCCTTTGAATATGCTAATTGCTTTAAATTTAGACAGCATTTAAAAAGTATCTTTCCAGTCAAAAATTGTGTGTGTGTGTGTGTGTGTGTGTGTGTGTGTGTGTGTGTGTGTGCATTGTCATGCTGTGGTCTCCTGAGAATACCAACAAATCGTTTTGAGTCCATATTTTCTTGTACCAAATACAGAATCAGAAAGACATCAGAATAACATTTCCTGAAATAAATTTAGCTGAAGTAGGGCACACAGGACATAATGAATGGAAACGCTCCCTGCTGACACTGTGCAAAATGAAAGACAACTAACTACAAGAAATGTGACAAAAATATTCTTCGTACGCAAAAAGCTCTTATAAATCAAAAGGAATACGATAAAAACCCAAAGCAAAAATAATTCCAGTAATGAATTTTTATCTAAATAACTAGGGACATATACCAAATTTAATTTGGTAAGAATGTATATAAAAAGGGTGATTTGCAAGAATAGTGAAAAAATTTAGAGATCAAATAGTGGAATTGAGCAGGAAGTGGTGGCTAACACCTGGTAACCCAGCTACTCAGGAAGCAGAGAGTGAAAGGATCACAGTTCAGAGTCAACCCAGGTAAAGTTTGTGAGACCGTATCCACTCACAGCTTAGTGTGGTGACATACACCTGTCATCCTAGCTATGCTGGAGGCATAAAATAGGAGGATCACAGTCCAGGCTGACTTGAGCAAAAAAAAGTGAGTCCTGCCTTAAAAAATGAAAGTACAATGGACTCAAGTGCTGGACTGCTTGTAAAGCAAGTATGGGGCCCTGAGGTCATACCAAGTACTGCTCCCCGAAAAAAATGTAAAACTGATTATAAAATTCCAATATATTTTAAGTTATGATATAGAAGTGTGTGTGTGTGTGTGTGTGTGTGTGTGTGTGTGTGTGTGTGTGTGTGTGTGTGTGTGTGTGTGTGTGTGTGTGTGTGTGTGTGTGTGTGTGTGTGTGTGTGTGTGTGTGTGTGTGTGTGTGTGTGTGTGTGTGTGTGTGGTGCTGGGGTTCAAAGTCAGGGCCTGGTGAATGCTAGACAAGCAATCTACCAAGGAGATATATTCCACCGCAGCCTCTGGTTTCTTGACACAGTATCTCATGTTTGCTATACAGTTCAAGCTGTCTCTGAAGTTGCTATGTAACTAAGGCTGGTCATGAACTTTCAATCCTTCTGCCTTAGCCTCCAGGATTCTGGGAGTGATAAGTGTATGCTACCATACAGGTCTAAAATTGCATTTTTTTCTAGTATTTGTGTTTCTTTTTTTAAAATAAGTTTTTTTTTATTGTGAAAATACTGTACAGAGGGGTTACAGTTACGTGAGCAAGGTAACGAGTACATTTCTTATCCTTTGTTTTTCCTTTTTGTGACTCTTTCAGCACAAGCCAGACAGTTATATAGATACTTACCTTATAATCAAAGTTTTCATTTAAGAAATTCTTACGAAGTGCATCTGAGAGGTACAGAACTGTTGTAATAATAACACTAGGAAAAAGAAAAAGAAAACATTTTGAGTTGAAATTCTCACATTACTGAAAATCATTTGGCAAATAAGAATAAAAAGCACCGAAGATAAAAGAAAATCTCCTTCAATAGGCACTGGAAAAATGTTAAGATAATTCTAAAAAGAAAGGTGCCAGTTCCTGCCCCCCCCTACAGAAAAAAGGAAAAAATCTATTATGAAAGTTAGTTTCTTTGTAAAATAAAACAGAGGACTATCTATTAAATTACATGATTCAGGCAGGAATACATTAGTATCTTGATATCTGTGTGTTTTTATTAATTTCTGAGCAAGGCAAAATTATTAATGTAACCATAAACCCATTTTTATTATCATAAAATAAATAAAGCCTAGCTATGAAACAAACAGCACCCAATGACAGACTATATCATGCACTTACTAGATGCCCTCTCTGTGTTCTCCCCCATGGAAGATGTTAGGCTGAGAGTTATGGAAAGCAGAGTCCCACTCAGAGTGATAAGACTGCCACTAAAGAAACAATTACTGATTGTGAAGTTGCCTAGGACCCAGAGCTAAGGTGTGTGAAAGCTACAGGGAGCCTCACAGGCACTTAAAGAAAGGGGCATCTACTTCCAGGGTGAGAACACTCAGTAAGCCTAACAGAAGGGGCATGTAGAGCTTCATGTATCCTGCTTGAGAGATTAAGAAGAAAGGATCTGGTGAGCATTCTTGCTTAAGGCAAGAGATCTGCAATTTGTCCAAATTGTCCTCACTTTTTAAAAAATCCAGAAGAGTCTATCTATCTATCTATCTATCTATCTATCTATCTATCTATCTATCTATCTATCTATCTATCTATCTATCTATCTATCTGTCTATCTATATACACACATGCACACACACACACACACACACACACACACACACACATACACACACATATATATAATTGAATTTGTTTCCAGTTAGGTTATTTAATGTTGAAACAATATAAGCCACCAACGTTACTACAAATTAAGCAACAGTATATGAATGGATGATATTTAAAACCTCTGTGGCTTTTCCTGAGATGCACATGTAACACAGTGCTATGATGTAAAAAAGCCCCAGTTCTCAATACAAGATCAAGAAAAATATACATAAATGATGATAAATCACAACCTATCAAAAATAAATGATGTCCTTACAAGGCATTATTTTAAGAGATTAATATAAAGAAATGCTGGCCTGGTGCCAGTAGCTCACACCCATAAACCTAGCACCTTGTAAGGCTAAGATTACAGGGACTGAGGTTTGAGACAATCATGAGCAGAAAAGTCAGTGAGATTCGATCTCAGCTGAAAAAAGCTAGGTGTGGTACCATGTGCCTGCCATTTCAGCTATGGTAAGAGGTGGAAAATAGGAGGTCCACTGTCCAGATGCTTGTTTGGGAAGGAAGCAACACTCTATCTCAAAAATAACCAGTGCATGGGGCTGGGAAGGTGGCTCAGTGGTAGAGCGCTTGCCTTGCACGCATGAGGCTTTGGGTTCGATTCCTCAGCACCACATAAGCAAAAAAAGAAAAAAGCCAGAAGTGGCGCTGTGGCTCAAGTGGTAGAGCACTAGCCTTGTGCTGAAGAGCTGAGGGACTGGGCCCAGGCCCAGAGTTCAGACCCCACGACCGGAACCAAAAAAAAACAAAAACAAAAACAAAAAAAACCAGTGTTTGTAGAGTGCTTGTTTAACAAGCAAAATGCCCTGAGTTCAAATCCTTATACCAACAAACACACAAAAGGCTTTTAATTTTTTTCAACAAAAAGCTGAGCAAAATATATATCAACAAAAATATAAGAGCACAGCCGAAATCAGGAAATCAACTCCTTTTGTAACAGCCCCACAAAAAATAAAATATTTAGGAGTTAACTAAACAAGTGAAGGACCTCTACAATGAAAACTTTAAAAACCTAAAAAAGGAAATGAAAGCAGAACTTATGAAGTGGAAAAACCTCCCATGCTCCTGGACTGGGAGGATTAACATCGTGAAAATGGCAATACTTCTAAAGGCTATATACAAATTCAATGCCATGCCTATCAATATCTCATTCTTCAATGAAAAGCAGCCTAGAAATTCATATGAAACAATAAAAGACCCCAGATAGCAAAAACATTCCTTAACAGAAAGAACAGTGCTGGAAAAATATCAATATCAAATTTCAAACTCTACTACAAAGCCATAGTAATCAAAACAGCTTTGTACTGGCACAAAAACAGACCTGAGGACCAATGGAATAGAACTAAAGACCCAGAAATGAACCCATAGACTTATAGCCACCTAATCTTTGAAAACGGAGCTAAAAAAAATAGAATGGAAGAAAGCCTCTTCAGTAAACGGTGCTGGCAAAATTGGTTAAACACATGTAGAAAACTAAAGCTAGATCCTTATATATCACCCTGCACCAGTAATCAACTCCAAATGAATCAAAGACCTCGAAGTCAAAGTACACACCCTGAAAACACTACAGGAATAGGAGAAATTCTACTCTCCTTGGCACAGGTTAAATTTTTCTTCATAAAGACCAAGAAACACAACAAATCAAAGACAGGTTGGACAAATGGGATTGCATGTAACTGCAGAGCTTCTGCATGGCAAACGACATAGCTAGCAAGATCAATAGAAAGCCCATAGACTGGGAGAAGATCTTCACTAGCCATACAATGGACAAGGGTCTCATACCTAAAATATACTTAGAACTAAAAAAAGTAAATTCCCCAACAACAAATCCTCAAAGAAACAATTGCCCAATAAATAAGTGGGCTAAAGACTTGAAGAGAAACTTCTCTGAAGAGGAAAAAAGAATGGCCAATAGACACATGAAGAAATACTCAACTTCTCTAGCCATAAAAGAACTGCAAATCAAAACAACATTGAGATTCCACCTCACCCCAGTTACTATGGCTATAATCAAGAAATCTAATAACAACAGATGCTGGAGGGGATGTGGACAGAAGGGAACCCTACTGCATTGTTGGTGGGAGTGTAAACTTGTTCAACCACTTTGGAAAGCAAAGACTCCACATAGAGCTCCCCTATGACCCAGCAATCCCACTTTTGGGCATTTACCCAAATGATCACAAACAAGGCCATACTAAAGCTACCAACCTGACTATGTTTATCGCAGCAATATTTACCATAGCTAAGATATGGAACCAACCCAGATGCCCCTCAGTAGATGAATGGATCAAGAAAATGTGGTATATATACACAATGGAATTCTATGCCTTCCTCAGGAAGAATGACATTGCCCCATTTGTTAGGAAACGGAAGACTTGGAAAAACATTATATTAAGTGAAGTAAGCCAGGCCCAAAGAAACATAGGTCCCATGGTCTCCTTATTTGCAATAACTAGTATAAGTCTAGGACAAGCAGAAAAAGTCAAAAGCTATGTACATATGACTATGTAAGATGATGTTAAGTGAAATGAACCCCAAGATAGGGACACAAGTGGTTTTCTTCTTTCTTGCTATTGTTTTTTTTTAACATATTTAAAATGTACTATGTGATTTTTTTTGTTTCTTTGGTATGTTCTTCCCCCATGGTATAATCCCTGTTTTCACTGTATTTGATGTTAGTACCCTGCATCTTATATATACATTTTTCTAATTCGGTGAGAGGAAGGGAAATAACAAAATGCTGAAATAAGGTTGACCCATTGTAATAACGAGATGTACAAGATACTACATTGAAAATGAACTATACAACTTGTGGGGGGGAGTGAGGGAGGAGTTGGGGAGGTGGGAAGGGAAGGGATGGTAGGGGAAAAACAAAGGAGGAAGTAACAATGCTCAATAGGAAATGTACTCATTACCTTACTCATGTAACTGTAACCCCTCTGTAGAGTATTTTTGCAATAAAATACATAAAAAAATCTGTAATGTGTAGCATGTAGACTCATTTTGTATGTTTGCTATGCTGAAGCAGAGGACCTCCAAAATAAGACTTCTCAGGAGATTTTACAATGACTACTTCAAATGCTTTTCAGTTATGCCTAAAACTTTCAGCCCAAGGCTAAGAGGTAGCTCCCAATAACAGCACTGTCACAGTTCCTTAACACAAAAGCTCTCCAGCCAGTTATAGCATTTGTACTTAATTGTTCCTTCTTTGCATTGGACAATGGTAGGGCTGAGAGATTTTCTTCACTTGTTCCAATTCATCTAAAGCCATGTGGTTCCTCTGGTTTCATTATTTTACTTGTGAGTCAGTTTCTGAATATGGGTGTATTTCAAATCTCAGGGCTCCAACTCAGTCAACAAGAAAGGTTTGCAATCTGTTACCACAAATGGCCAAATAACTGATTTCTGCTGCAGAAATGTAGGAACAAGAATCAGTTTTGACAACCATAATTTATGGGCACTATCTACTCAAGAAAGAGGAACTGATGCACAGGGAATAAAAGTAACTGCTTCATGATTTTTCTAGCAGCCTGATTTAGGAATTATCTTCAGTCAACTCTGTCTAAATTCCAGCCTCCTCTGTAGAAAACACATTTCCTCTATTTGTTCTTTTGAAAGCTACTCCAACTTGAAAATCTGCTCAAGGATAAGCCATCTCCAAAAAACAATACACGGAGTAACAGAAACACCTTGTGGATAAACTGGGAATCAGCTATACAGAGATTTACATATTGAAAAAAATGAAGAGAATCTTAAATACAGTGCCTCCTTCCTCCCCAAATCAACAAAAGAACAAAACAAAAAACAAAAAAAAAATGAAGAAAATCTATTCTTGAAGTATGACTTCCCTACAACATGCTGACTTCACTGGAAGTATCAGAAACGGACACAAAACCATATAAGGGCAGAAAAAGATCCTGGACAGTCACTATGGGACTTCATCCAGCTACTGCTTCTGAAACTTAAGTGTGTAAGAGAATAACTTAAAAGACAAATATACCCCAGGGCCTCACCACCACCACTGGTTGGTTAATTTGTGATAGGCTGAACTAGTTGATTCTGATGCACTGATCATTCTTTCTGTGTGTTGCTTGAGGTTAGATAGTCTAAAAGACAGATAAGGTCAGAATGCAGAGAAAAATACCTCTGGGGTGTCTGGCCTTGTTTATATAGCCAGCAAGAGCCAAGTTAAAATACAAGTGTTTGTTGAATGACTGGCCAAATTATCCATTTGTATCTCTGCTTTGCTAAACTAATTTACCAGATCATTCATATGTGTGTATATATATATAATACATACACATACACATATATCTATATGTATGTTAGATATTGTCAAAAAAGGATTGAAATTAAGGCAGGTAAGTCTGATCCAGGCGGATAGAACTAGGAAAAAAGGAGAAATTTTGCTTTTATCAGAGAAACATGTAGTGCTGTGAGGTTACGAGAATGGGGAAGGATTTACATTGGTGATTTTAAAAGGTTTCAGTACATAAGGAAGTTCTGGTAGAAAATCAGTCACATGGCTACTCTGTATTTTCTGTTAGGCCCCATCCTTAACAAAGGGAAGAAGCTGAAGGAAAGCTTCAGGTACGCATTCTCCTTACCAACTCCTCTCAACATATAAGAGATGCAATGAGCAAGCAAATCTTGCATAAGTATTTGCAACAACCACTTACATCATTGTGACACACTTACAGTAACATACAGTTTTGATAAAAAAAATCACTAACTCTGTATGCATTGACATTGGCACAAAAAAATTCAGGGCTCCTGCTTTGCTTTTGTGCTCAAGGTTGGCACTTTACCATTTCAGCCACAGCTCTACTTCCCCAGATCACTGTTTCACTCCTCCCACCCTCCCTTACTTATTAGGTATTTTATAATTTAAAGATAAGTATCCTTAGAAAACAAAAAACACAATCGCATTAGCAATGTTAGCGGATACACTACAGGTTATATACACCACTATTCACAGATTTCTGCCTCCCTTCCTACCATTCCAGACAGATTGTGAGTGCTTCTAGTTCAAGTACAGCTTTCTGCTGGCGTACCTAATCATTGCCCAGGAATCAAACTGCAATACCCTCATCTACTTCCAAGCAGCTAGGGGTATAGGCTTGAGCCACTGCACCTGGCTAGCTATTGTTCCACTGGGTATTTTACCTTCCTGCTTCTCATCCTGCATGACAGGCATCTCATTTTTCTTGGGCACTACTCTACTAACCTATTACTTTCTCATCTCTTCCTGAGTGCCTCATTTAGTTCCATAGCTTCCATTCATAGTCATCTGATGATGACCCTAAAAGTACAGATCCAATCCCAAACTCTTCCCCTGTACTCTACTCAAGCACATCTTGCTTGTTCTAGCTTATTCTTCCTCATCAACTTCACTTTTCTAATCCGTGATCTATTCCTCTCAGTATTTCCACCTAAGTAAATGGTCTGCAAACCTAAGGACAATCTTCAATCCCTGTTTTTTCTCCCCCAATCACATCCAGTTATCTCATCTTCAAGTCTTACCCTCTTTATTTTCAAAATCGATCTTATTACCTTCATTACTACCTACATGTTCAAGCCACTGTCAGCTCTTCCCTAGATGGTTGCAGTAAGCTAATGCATTCTTCCAGGTTTCACTTTTGTTGCTCTACCCAACACTTGGGCCCTGATCCCTTTCTAATCGGTCCCTTCCTTCCCCCATACTGATGATTTTCCAGTTTCTGAAAATAGTTCATGTTCTCTTGGGCCACAGAATCTTTGTTCATGCTATTCCTACATAGGAACATTCTTCACTTGCTATTTCCTGAAATAATTTTTGGTTTAAGTTTTACTCCTTCATGAAAAGACTGTTCCTATTTCAGTGAAGAACAATGTTCCTTTCATAAATGCCCTCATAGATCTGTGCTTCTCTCTCTCTCTCTCTCTCTCTCTCTCTCTCTCTCTCTCTCTCTCTCTCTCTCTCTCTCTCTCTCTCTCTCTCTCTCTCTCTCTCTCTCTCTCTCTCTCTCTCTCTCTCTCTCTCTCTGTACATTGGTTACTGAGGCTTGAAGTCAGGGCCTTGAGCTGTTGCTTCGGTTTTTCTGTTCAAGGCTGGCATTCTATCACTTGAGCCACACAAGTGGCTGGTTAACTGAGATAAGAATCTCTTGGATTTTTCTACCCAAGCTGGCTTGAAATCAGGATCTTCAGATATCAGCCTTCTGAGTAGCTAGGATTATAGACAGGTGTAAGCCTCCCTTCCTCCCTCTCTCCCTCCCTCCCTTCCTTGAATTTCACTGTGGAGCTCATGCTGACCTCAGGGATTATAGGGATGTGCCACCATGCCTGTTTCAAAAATCTAATTTTTAAATTAATGTTAAAGAATGATAAAGACAAATAGGTGAAGGCTTATTTCTGGACTACATTGTATTTATACAATGAACTACATTATCAATTTATGCAATGGACAATGAGTTTCATATGATTTCATTATTTGAATGGGAAGTAGATAGTACAGTTAACTAAGGAGAAGAGAGGAGAGGGTTGAGGAGAGGAGGGCACACAGCAGGTGGTCGGTTCAGCATAGCAGTTTCTCATTTAGATTCTTGTCCATAAAGAGACTAGACTTGCAGCTTCCATCACTGCCAGTGGAAAGGCAGTGTCAGACTTGCATTAGCATTCGCTTAGGTTGCTATGGTCTGAAATTGCATTTTGCAAAGCATCATGGCTCTTTTTGAGTTTCCTATGGGAGAAATTTTCAGTTTAAATGCATTACACAGAGTTCATTTCTGAAAACCATGTTGCCATTTAGTTAATATAATAATAGACAAAAAATTCAAACATTGTATGTTTATCCAAAGGCAGAATTTATACTTCTTAAACAAATTATCCACTCATCTGGCCATGAGTGTGCTCATAAATGGAGTAGGGATTTTTAGTTTGGGAAGACAGAGGCATCTTTTCTATTAAAAAGCCACATTGTTACTGTACATTTTCAACATGCTCAAGAGAGCCTGGGTACCTAAGAAGAAAATGTTAAATTTACTTTCAGTATGAATTCCTGCCACTGAAAATTCTAATTCAAGCCAAAATATAGCTCTTCATGTGAGGCAGGGGGGATGGCCAAATGGTGAGGACCTCTTCCCATCAACTAGCTGCGTCATTCCCAGCCCTCACCAGGACCAGGACAGTTGATCCTGAGTAGTAAGGCCAGAGCAAAAGAGCAAAAGCTTCAACTTAAATCTGTACCATCCGGAAGAAATGATACTCCATTCTACTCACAGATATCAAAATATATATATGCAAAATTCTAAACAGAGCTATGTCACTAGTCTCAATTAGTCTTCAAAATGGAAAAGCTGCTTCTGTACTTATGTAAAATAGAATATGCCATATTACACTATTTGTTACTTTCCCATGTTTTTAACACATCATTTTAACACCTCCAAGGCTATAAATGTATACTGCAGCAGAAGCCACATTAAGCTTATCTAATCAAAATGTAATCCTGCATCCCTTGAGCTCTTTATCATCATACCTGGGAATCTGGGGGAGACATATGGTGACCTTGGCCTATGGAGAGATGTGTAGAGAATATAACCTTCACCCTGAGAATGTGGGTGTTGGCATTTGGAGGAGAAGGGAAAGGAGAAGCAGGGGAGGGTGGGCTTGGTAGTGAGAATGTTAATGAAATACAGTAAATAAGGAGTATGAAGTGAAAGTCAAGACAGTTTTTTTTCCCCTAAACTTCAATGTCCTGAGAACTAGAGTGACAGGAAGTTGAGAGCATAGATAAATCCATAACATCAAACTTTCTTAGAACAGTGCTTGTCATCCTGACTGCATCATAATCTCCTGTCCTTGCTCATGTTCTTTCAAATATCATTTTAGTTTTTGCTGGATATGCTCACTGTAAGTTATTTCACCAATTCTAAGAGATTCAAACTAAGGTTTATGTTAATAATTATCTAAACATCTGAATTTTGTGCTGAGGTTTCCTCAGAGTACTTTTTTCATTTTCATATTACTTATCATGATGCTAGAATACTGGGATCAATAAAAGTAGCTCTAATCGCCAGCTGTTCAACTCCAGGGTCATGTCTTATTCCCAGGACTCAGCGCATAGTAGTTGCTTAATGGATGGTTTTGAGTTTAAAAGAGTTATAAAAGATGAGAAATGATTCAAATGTCCAGGAAGAGTGATATGGTTAAACAAATTACGACACACCAATTCAATGGAATATTATTCAGGGTAAAAGAGAATAAAAATATGAAAGAATGAAGAATGTTTATTTCCAGGATTTTTATATGTAAGAGCAGTGTGCACGACAGCACATATATCATGTTGCCTCCTAGACTCTAAATAAAGTGTACGTAAGAAACAAATAAAAGTGATTACCCCAAGGTGGGGCAGAAGATAGATCAGGTCAGTGGGAATAGGATTTCCCTATTTGTTGTTTGGTATTTCTATGGTGTCAGTACATTATAAATAGTAATTCATGAATAATAGTAAGACATATTTTTTTTAAAGAAAGGTAAGTTATTTTAGTGACCAAGAATCCTAAAACCTGGAAGTTTCAAACTGGAGATGGCATTTAAAAGATCATTCTGTTCTTCTCTTGTCCCCTATACATTCAGCTGTAATTATCATCTAAAATGGCTTACTTGTTAGCAACCAAGCGCATCACAGTCCAGTCCTTTGGGAACATCTCCGGGCGTATTAATATTCGAAATACAGTAAATATCTGCAGCAGGAAATCCTTGGATAAGAAGGAAATACATCATATTACTAATTTATTTTAATTGTCAACACACACATCCCTGTAGACAGTCCTGTTGTTACCATCTCAATGTTAACAACTTTATTTTAGTAGTTTACCAGGAGAACTATGACCTTTCCTTTTCCCAGTACCCAAATCCATCTGGCTTGCCCAAGTGTTTTCTCTTCTTTTCTTAGACACAGTGCAAGTGATTCTCCATTGCTTCTCATTAGCTCTAAAAATTTAGGTTCTAGAAATAAAAACTTCTAACAGAAGATGATCAGGCAAATATACTCCCTTAAAAAATCTATTAAAATGTCCTTAGCATCAGAACTTCTCATTCTAATAGAGCAATAATTGAACCAATTGTCTTGATTTGATTAAGTAGCTGTTAAAATTTAGGAAGTGATGTTCATAAGGAAGCATTTTATATAAAAATCTGTGCTTCTCAGAGGGCAATCTTAGATTGTACTTGAGGATGTATGCATGTTTAGGGATTCTGAGTGAATTTTCCTGAATGTGTTATACAGAATAAATTCAAATGAGAATGTGTCTAAGTTGAGCCCAGTGACAAGTGCTTGCCAGCTGTGAGTGTCACAGATTCGTGCCAGAGGGCACAGGCATTTCTATGCTGGTTTTTAAGCTGACTGCCTAGAGATGCATCTGCCTTTTCCCTCCCTCCCTCCCACCCTCCTGCCCTCCATTCCTCTCTCCCTCCTTCTCTCTCTCTGATTCGTTTTAAACTTTAATTTCATTTTTTTCTTAAATGGACAGATTACAATGTTTTCTCCATGTACAACATGATGTGTTGAGGCACATTTGCATTGTGACACAGTTAAGTCTAAGTAGTTAGCAAGGGCCTTGCCTCTCAGAGTTCTCACTTTCATTATAAGAAAAGTAAACTCTCTACAAGTTAACTTCAGACATGGAAATATAACTTCTTGAAAGTTAATGAGAGACAGGGCCCAGAATGCCACAGCATGTGACCTATATATCATTTATATCTATCTAGATCTATATCTATCTCTATGCATAAAGTGTAGTTTTCTCTACTCATAAAGGGGTTGGCTCATCTAGCATTGATTTAGATTTACAAATTAGAAAAGTTAGTTTCTTCTAACTTTAAGTGATTCTAGGAAAGTATATTTTTCTTTTAAAAAATTGTCTTTCAGAAGTTGTACAAAAGGTCTGAGTCCAATGAACAGTACAGAAAAACAACGCCTCTTGCTCAATGATACTTCTTTCATCATTCTTCCCCATCTCTCCCAACTTCAACTATTGCTTTCATTTTCTTAATTCCATTTTTACATATGTACATTGAATATTATGACTGCATTCTCCCGCCTCTCCTTTCTTTATCTACTCCCCAAATATTATTTCTTGACAATCTAAATTAAGGCAACAGTGTGATGCTGCTTAAGAAATAATTCAAAACAGTAGACTTTTATTCATCAAATCCAACAACAGATTACGTTAAACATACAAGCTGCCTAACTGTGAGATCATGATTGCCATTCTCATCAACAGAAGACAGAAAGCTGAAAACTGAGAACCATGTGGTTCTTAATTTTTTAACACACTAACAACTTCAATCCAACCCGTAAATATTTTGACAAAGCCTTAGCTTCTTTGGCATTAGCACACATACATGGATATGTAGTATGCATCATGAGGAAACATTCCCACCAGGTCATCTGTCTTTTGATGGCCAATCATGAACAACAGTTTCCCAAATGTACTCCACTGTAGATCAGACAACTGTGGGGCAGGGGTGTATTTTATAGGAGTTGCTGTACTTAGACGCAGGAGGTTCTGGGTTCAATAGTTGCCCCCCAAACAAACAACAACAACTAATCATTTCACATTCTAGTCCTTTTGCATATGAAAACTGTGAGAAGTCCTTTTAAAAAAACATTTCTAAAAGCGACTCTTCTAGTTTTTCAGTTGATTCTTTTGAAGTTTTTCAGGCATAAATATGTATAGTTCCTGTTTTTAAAAAAACGCATTTGCACTTATCTTTCAAAGATGTCCCATATTGTTGCTTCTGCTTAAATAAACTTAAAGAAAAACCATCAAAGTGGTGAGTCATTTGTTTACTGAAGTTTATTAGTTTGGAGTATAAATAAATTATAAATAATGTGATTTTATTGTTCACCTCAGAACTTTTAATAGCATGAAGGGTGGCTGTAGGGATATGTGCAAAGTAGGGTAAGGAGGTGGGATTGGAATATCAGGGGAAAATTGGATGAAAGAATGAAAAAGAGGGGACAAGATTTTATCTACTGGGCCAGTCTTCAGTTGTTAGTCCAGGTACTGCTTTATGAACTAGTATAAGACACAGGAAGAGGAATTCTGAGACCAGAAAACCTGGGTCAGGACATCCAGAGAAGAAAGCATCATGAGGCAGGTAGTCAAATCAAGAGCAGTAAACAGGAGAGACTTTTAGAGACATATTACTTAGACAATAGTAATTATGTTATTTTCAAAATATACCAGAAATTTCAAGTATAAAATATCCTTGATAGCTTGAACACAGTGAAAGAATATTGGTAACCATCACTGTACTAAGCTATACATTTTTGTTTTGGTCGTTCATGGGACTTCAACTCAGGACCTGGGCACTGTCCCTGAGACTCTGTGCTCAAGACATAGCACTCTACCACTTGAGTCCCAATGCCACTTTAGGCGTCTAAGTGGTTAACTGGAGAGGAGTCTCACGGGGACTTTTCTGCTTGGGTTGGCTTTAAACGATGATCCTCAAATCTTAGCTTTCTGAGTAGTTAGGATTACAGGCATGAGCCAGTGATGCCTGGCTAGCTTTACATTTTTAAAAGTGCATTAGGCAAAATAACTCCCAAATGGTCTTCCATCTTTGGAAGCAGTAGAACTATTTTTCTATAATCAATATATTCAAATAAAGCAAGTTAAGATAATTATATGGAAAAAATAGAAATTCATTGGGGGTGCGCATTCATTCAGCAAAGATTTAATGTCTCAGGCTCTCTGCTTAAGGTAAAGATGTGGTTACGACTCAAGGAGCCAGACGCCATAAAAAAACACAAGGCCTTGTAAATGATCACAGTGTATGGTATGTGATCAGACAGGTGGGTGGCAGACTGGGACAGTGGTACCTGAGAGGGATTATATAGTGTGAGTAGAAATCAGAAAAGGGACTGGTAGAAGATGAAGTAATGTAGAATAGGTATTTCTGATAGAAAGAAGAAAATTATTATTAAAAGGCATATAGGTATATATGTATATATATATGTATATATATATATATATATATACTCCATATATATGGAATATTTTAAGAGGCTGGCATGAAAGTGTTTGGAAGGGGCTGGAGGATACTGAAGCTGGGAAGGTAGACTGAGGACGGAGTCAATGTGACAAAGGAGCTAGATTTTGTCCTGTAATGGAAAGTGCCCAAGTTTTAAAGTTGTATTGAAGCTTGATTAGATATGAGCATTTGAAAGCTACTGAGCCCATATATGGGGAAACAATGAAAAGTTCTGGGCCATGTATAATCTTATACCTACAACAAGCTCCCCACGGCTCTATTTGAAAAGTCATAATCACCAAAGAACAAGAGTCTCAATGTTGTACATACACGAAATATCAAGGATATGGATTATATGCTAGTTCCCAGTGGAAGGTGGGTGTATAATAAAACATTACTGACTACAAAAGGAGAAAGAAAAAAATACTTAATCACTACCTAGTGATTACTTTTGTTCATTTAAAAATAATGTAATATTTTATAGAAGGCAAAAAAGAATACAGACTACCAGCGCTCAGGCCTTTGCTCCCACACACCAGTGCTGACAGTGACTCATGCCACTCACACACAAGTACCTCAGGATGAAGCAGGGCACACTGTTCAAAAAGCCAGAAGCCACTTCACAATAACTGTATAGGCATCCTGGTTCTTTAAGAACAAATGGTGTTCAATACCACTAGTCTCTGTAGATACCTGAGAACTGCTCCATTCCCAAATTTGATTTGGTTTAGAGAACCAGTGGGAAATATTAAGACAAATCTTTGAATTGGTAAAGAAAAAAGCAGTAGTGCTAGGAATAAAGAACAATGAAAAGTCATTTAAAGCTTTAACATGTAGTTTTTCAGTATCAATTGTGATTTTAAAAATATGTATATACTTTTCTGTTGCTATTATAAGTAGTTGTACAAAGGGTTCCAATCCCATAAGTCAGGTTATGAGTATAAGGCATCTTTATCAATGGTGCCCCTTCCATCATCCTCTTCCCATCCCTATTCTCAAATTCAATTTTTGCATAATGTACACAGAATATAATATAATGTCATTATATTCAATGTGTATATTCTATGACCTAACAATTAAATCCAGGAACTTATTCCATACTTATAAAATCTGTATAAATTCATAGAGATAGTTGTTAACATACATATGTTTACTTCAAGATCCTTTCTAGTGACAAAATCAGAAATATCCAGACTGCCCATCAGATGGAGACAAGTTAAATTATGTAGCATTCATACAATGAGATTTGGAAAAACTAAAGTGCTGGAATATCTAATACCAGTAAGATACTGTCGTGTGAAAAAAGTGAAAAACAATATGAATAGCACAATTCAATTTAAAAAACCAATATATGTGTATGTATATAGCAACTATAACATAGAAAGTTTAGGAGTACATTTATGGGTTTTAACAACAGCTTCTTGTGGGGATTAGGGCATACAGGGGGAAGGAATAGGACATCTTTAGTTTCATGGTGTTTTCCCAATGTTCACTATGTCAGAACCTTAATTTTTTAATATAGTAGTATTGGGATCTGGGCCTCGTAGGAGGTGTCTGGGCCATAGAAACAGAGCCCTCATGAATGGGATAACACCTTTGTCTCACTGTTGAGTTCTTGTTTTCATAGACTAGCATAGTTTTTAAGAGCTGGTTGTTACAAAGAAATTATTCCTAAGATTTTCTTCTGCATATTCCTACTTGCCCTTCAATTTCCATTATGAATTGACGCACCAGAAGGCTTTGAAAAGAAGGCAAGTAAATGTTGGAGCCATAGCCTTGGACTTCCTGGCTTCTAGAAATAAGAGTCAAATAATGTCCCTTTTTACTGTCTAGTGTCAGGCACTCTGTTGTAGCAACAGAAAATGGACTAAGCCATTTTACATATCTTGATGTGTCACTTTTTAAAAATTAGTACAGTTCCATGGGATTTTTGTATAATCCCAATATGAGATTTTTTAAATCAAATACCACTATACTTATTTGGACCTTGCTTATCTACAGTTTTTTATTTAATTTCTAGGCTCAGTGTAGATCAAAATCCCAAATAACTCTCCCTCTAATTTGACCCTTCTTATACATTTCCACTTTAAAGCTAATAATTTCTTGTAACGTTTAAAGAGGTAAAAAGTTACATTTTATATAGTTTGATAGCAAAGATTTTGGTTTGCTAACCTTCAAGGGAAAACCTCACTTAGCTGCCTGAGCAAAGATATCAGGATGTTAATATAATTCTTAGTTCTTCCATTTACTTGGGGATAGTAATGGCATCACTCAACCTTCCTGCAATGGACAAGATGAAATGTTGCAAAAATTCTGATTTCCAAAATACATTTGGTACTAAGGATTTGGGACCTGTACTACTGCTACTACTACTATTGCTGCTGCTGCTGCTGCTGCTGCTGCTGCTGCTGCTGCTGCTGCTGCTGCTGCTGCTACTACAACTACTATTATTATTATTATTTGTTTGATTGTGGGGCTTGAATTCAGGGTCTGGGCTCTGTCCCTGAGCCTCTTTGCCATCAAGGCTAGCTCTCTACCACTTGAGCCACAGCGCCAGCTTCCAGTTTTTGAGTGGCTAATTGGAGATAAGAATCCACAGGGACTTTTCTTCCTGGACAAGTTTAGAACCATGATCCTCAGATCTCAGCCTCATGAGTAGCTAGGATTACATGAGTGAGCCACTGCTGCCTGGCCATCAGTATTGTTTCTGAAAAGTACTATAAGATAGCTTTGGGGGAACATAGCTAACAAAACATTCAATATTGTAGGAAATTGAGCATAGGGAAAATTTACCTAATAAAAGGTGACATATGAACTTTTAATATTCAGATTAAAATCAGATGGCTAATTAGCCCTTAGCAAATTAAATACATGACCTGTATTTTGCATTTACTCTAGCTACTTTCCTCTAACACTTCTAACAAGGTGATCTTCCCAGGCAAGGCTAATTCTTTCCATGCCGGACGCCTATTAAGGGCCTCACTGTGTAGATTAGCATGCTTCGCTTCTTCCTTTCCATCAGCTCTAATCATTAATATTTAAACATGCTTCTGTCTCCGTGATAGCTGTTTTCTCTGACATCCAAAGTTATCATTCAGTAGCCACAATACCTTGTTCTTCTTTAAAGATTATGTACATCTCTCCCATTCTTTTGCTTTCTCATACTTCAATGTAAGATGGCCTGGCTTTCTTCCTTTCCCTGCACTGAAATCACTAACTATCCCCAACAATACGCATAGACCTTTTTGTGACTGTCACTTGACCTCTGTGAAGCAGCATGCATTAGAATGCTAAGATAGGGTCTGTAACTCTACAGTTTCCTTGAATGTTCACGTTTACTCCCATGATGTCCATTATTCATAAATTGTCAGTTCTCAAATCTACGTATCTGCAGCCTCACTTTCTCTCTTGAATTTCAGGCATTATCTATGAAACTACTTTCATTTGGATGTCCCTTGAGTGACCAAATTTAGACTAACATTGGATTACTTCTGCTTACAAACTTGTCCATCTTCTCCTAATTCATTCAGTGAACAGTGCCAGCATTTAACCCATTGTTAAAAACTACTACCTCTCCTTCACAGTTTTTAATATAATCAGTCATCATATCCTGACAATTCATGTTCTTAAATGTCTCTAGTTAGTACCTACCACTACAATCAGCTGTTCATCAAACTCTTCACAGGGATTGTTGCCTATTCCATTAGTCCACTTTTACACTATAACCACACAAATATGATTATATCATTCTCTCATAGAAGCTCTCAATAAGTCTTCAAAACAGAGTCCATATCCACTCACAGAACCTTGTGTATTACAACTTTGCTCTTCAGGTTCCATATTCTATCAAATGATCAACAAATATATCTTGACTGCCGAATATGCTGGACATGTTCTGGGATATGACAATATGAGCAAGAAACCAGAAAACATATGGCCAAATCAACAAAATGTTCCAGATTCCAATGAGTACTATAAAGATGAGGAAGAAGACATGCT
Organism: Dipodomys merriami; assembly: GCF_024711535.1. NCBI lineage: Eukaryota > Metazoa > Chordata > Mammalia > Rodentia > Heteromyidae > Dipodomys > Dipodomys merriami. The sequence continues at coordinate 22,288,128 of NW_027206068.1, read as the reverse complement.
ATGCCAGCTAGGACATTAAAGGTGGCATTTTAATTAGTAATTAATTAATAGTTGATTCATTTTCTGGCACTTAGCATGGAACTCAGGGCCTTGTCCATGTCTACTGCTGAGTTATAACTCTAGTTAACACACAAGTGATATTTTAATTGTGAATATATTTCTACTAATGTTATAGTTCTCAGATGAATTCTCTGTTAGGAAGTTTCCTTGTTGACTTGAGCTTTCCTGGTACACACAGTACTCAGGGGCCAATGCCGACTACTTGTCTGATTTCCCTTCAGAACTCCAATGCTTGCCTCAGTGCTCACCATACTTGAGGTGCTTAGTTTGTATTTCCTAAATGACAGATTAAGTAGTTAGTATCATTATATACTTTTCCTGGTCTGAATAAAATATATCTCATTTGAAAAAGTATGTTGATAGACAGGAATAAAGTCCACGGTATTTCCATTAGTTTTCTTGTCAATGTGAACAAGTAAAGCATTTATGCTTTAAAAAAAATTACTAGGTAGATACACAGTATCTATCTATCAGTATGTGGCTCTGCTATTTTTTAATTCTCAGACTCTAAAAATATGCAGCTTTTTAAAAATAGGAAAACTGTTGTGGATGCTGGGGATCCTAAACCAAGGATCTTGTGCTTGTTAGCTTGTGAACTCCCACTGAGCTCAATATCCAATCCTGGAAAATTTTTGCTAGGGAAAACCCAATTATTCTCCCATTGTGTTAAGTAGGCAATGTCTCCTTGAAGTTAACTGGGTGATTAGTTTTCTTCTGAGGCATTTTTTGTTCTTGTTGTTGTTTGAACTCACCGAAGGCAAGTTCTAATTTTATACTTTTAAAATTCTAAAGTGAAGATTGCATGTAATAATGAAAAGTATGATGTCATGTGCAAATTGACTGATGCTAGCCTGGATCTTGCCCTAGCAATTATTGTTATACAAGGAAGCTTGTCAACTGCCCCAATGTGGCAGAATGATTCTTGTGAGATAACAACGTGTCTCCCAGGCACTGGGAAGTCTGCAAGTGGTGACACCTATGCACTATTTATATAAAATAGCCACAAATCTTCCCCTAAGGTACTGAGAAGGGTTATAGTCAAGCAACTGCTGCACTGTCCCCTTACTTATTTTCCTGCAATGTTCCACTTAAAAAATTCTCCTAGTATGATCTTTGTAACTTGCAAGGTACCTGGAAAACCTCAAGAACAAAAGAGAATAAAAGTAAACAGGGGTGAATGACAAGTCATTTCTCAGTTTCCAAATACTTACCAGCTTTTTTAAGTGTGTAAATGTGTGCTGGTAGTAAGACTTGAACATAGGGCGTGGGTGCTGTTCCTTAGCTTTCTTTGCTCAAGCTAGTACTCTACCACTTGAGCCACTGCTCCACTTCTAGCTTTTGTGTGATTAACTGGAGATACGAATTTTATGGACTTTTCCAACCTGGGCAAGCTCTGAACCAGGATCCAATGATTTCTACCCCCAGAGTAGCTCAGATTACAGGCATGGACCACAGGTGCCAGGCAACTTCTTACTTTTTAATGATGTCCCCAAACCTTAGTGAATACTGGATATTTCAAAATCTGACACCTGTATTTATGTTTAATTTCAGCCTGCCAGACTCACATAGCATCATGTCCAACTCTGCTTCATTAGTTAGATAGCTGTAGCCAAAATTTCTCATTATGGCTGAATAGGGATGAGATGTGTTTATACATTCTCCCTTATTTCATATGAAGGTAATATGGATGTCTTCTTAACTAGAGTTATTCCATTTTCTTTTGTTAGTTCTTCATTCTGCATCTAGTTTACTGAACCTTGATGAAGTATTTCACATCCTATACCCTTCTCAAAAATAATATTTCATTGCTTTGCTTGAATAATATAAATTTCACAGAATTGATATATGGACAGGCTTAGAAAAAAAGAAAACACTGTTTAGGATTTAATAGAAAGAGGTAATTGTCATAAAACCTGAATAGCAATAAGTAACACCAAGAAAGTTAGATACATTAAAGAAAAAATTTAAATATAACTTACCCTTAACTCTTCCTTTGTGTTGAAACTATCAAGAAGTTGTTGATAATGTCTATCTGTCATTTGTCTTAGTAGGGACAAAAGACAGGCAACAAATTCCCCCTAATGAAAAAAAATCATACATTAAAGGAAGGCCATAAAAGAACATCAGTAACTTACTCTGAGCTTCCCTTAAAGAGAATAATTTAAAAAATAATTATGATCCAATTTTACCTAGGAAGTCCTCTTAATTAAAATTATTTATATCATATCCAAAATTTTCTTCATGGTGACTACTACTATTCATTTGGCATATATTCACTTTCACTATTTATGGTAGAAGCTTTCCTCTTGGGAATTAACTCCATTTATTTAAGAAGGTAAGGTTCTGAGATCCATGACCACTTACTCTGTGCTTAAAATGCTTCCATTTCTTTTATCATTTGAGCCTCATGTCATGCTCTGTGGTAGAGAATATATTACTTATATATTACTTATAATGACCTACAAAGCTCAAGCCTTCAAAGTTAAAAAGAAAAATATGTATATCATACTTAGATTTGATAACCTATATAGAACTGCTATAACTTGCATATTCTAATCCACTAACTAAAACCTTTTTCCTTTTCAATGCAAACATGTTTTGCTCAGCAAAGAATTTTATCTATTTTTAAATAGAACAGTAACATTTTAAACAATACAAACACAACAGACCAAGCAATTAGTGGTAACTAACCATATGTATACAGAAGGGAGATTTAATTGGAAATTGATTTGAGTTTATGTGGAAACTGTAGGATCACATGTAAAACCACAGTCCAGATGCCCTGAGAAGGAGGAGTTTCCAACATAGGGATCAGCTTAGTCAAACATGTCTCTAAATGCTCACATAGGAAGCTTGAGACCATTAGGACATATTAGGTGAGCCAGAGATTCACGTCTTTTGCACGTGGGTAATTATTTCCAACACAGAGACAGGACAAATTCTTGCTTTTCTACATTAATTAAGGTTAAAAAAATTCAGGGAACTAAGAATAAATGAGTAGAAGTATCTCCTAAGTTTAACATACTTGTTAATTACAAAGGACTCCTTGAGAATTCACAGGAGATAAGAAAAGTTAGAGAAAAATGTACTGACACTTTGGTGCATGTGTGTGCAAAAGCAACCCAAGTATAGGAAAATAACTATGTAAAAGGACTAGTGGAGTAACCGTAAGTGTTCACACAAGCCTGGGAAGGGAGCGATTAGACTATAATGTATGTGATGAGACTTCATATTGAAGATGAAACTTTACTGGGCCAGTGCATAAGGAATTATTAAAGACAGAGGAGAACAATGCATAATCAGAAAAAAAAACTTAAAAAAGGGAATAAAACAAAAATCGATGAATTATAGAAAAGCTGAAGTTAACAGTATATATATTTATTTGTTCCCCAAACTTCAAATTCTTTGAAAACAATAAGCTTACATGTCAACAAACAGGCAAACAACCCCAAACCATCTGTAGACTTCAAGCATAAGAAACAAGAAAATCATAGTAAAGTACATGAAACTTTAATTGCTGAAGCAAGTAACTGGGAGAAATCTTAACACTAGTCAAAGAATAAAGACATCATATATAAAGGAAGAATGTTAAGGCTGGCCTGGAACAACCCATAGAGCATGGAAAGGCAAGGGGAGCAATTTTGGTAATAAGAAAAAAATTCAACAGTGAATAGAATTACTTAGGTCTTTATGGTCAATGTACAGAAGTGAACACTTGTTTGAATGCAGGTTATTTGTTATATTGGGCTGACTGCAAATAATTTAATACTCTCACAGACAGGGTTTGGCATATTTATGTTTTACTGCCAATCCCAACATTTACAACATAGTTCACTTTTCTTGGTTGTTGTTGGTCCTGGGGCATGCACCCATATGTGTACATGTGTGTTTATGTGTGTGAATGTGTGTATCTGTGTGTGTGTGTGTGTGTGTGTGTGTGTGTGTGTGTGTGTGTGTGTGTGTGTGTGTGTATGTTTATGTATCTGCCAGTACTAGGGCTTGAACTTAGGGTTTTGGCACCGTCCCAGAGATCCTTTTTCTGAAGGCTAGAACTCTACCACTTGAGCCACATCACCACTTCCAGCGTTTTTGTGTGTGTGAGATTAAATGGAGATAAAAGTCTCCAGGGTTGTCTTTGAACCACAATCCTCATATCTGAGACTCCTAAGTAGCTAAGATTATAGGTGTGAGCCACCAGTGCCCAGCTACAATTCAATTTTATGTACTCTCTTACTGTCCTTGAGTAAGAATACTCTTTGAGTATCCAATCTTGTCAAAAGAATTTGATGTCTATTATTTTACCAATTTATTTCCCAGCCATAATATTATTTCCTTCATTTTTAAGATATGTTAAGAACACAAATATAGATAGATCTTAGAGTCACAATTTGTTTAAAAAAAATAAGACAAAAAATATACTGGCCAAGATCCACTTAGTTTTACTATATGAATTTCTTAACAAGATGTCCTTAAAACTCTCGTATTCAGGCCAGGAACCAGTGGCTTATGCTTATAATCCTAACTATTCAGGAGGCTGAGACATGAGGATTGTAGTTCAAAGGAAGCTGAGACAGGAAAGTCTTTAGTGAAACTCTTATCTCCAATTAACCAGCAAAAGCTAAAAGTGGAGCTGTGGCTCAAGTGGTAGAACACTAGCCTTTAGCACAAAAATTAAAGGACTGTTCCCAGGTCCTGAGTTCAAGCCCCAGGGCCAGCACACATAAATATACACACACAACCCCCTCCCCACAATTCTAGTGTTTAGTAGCTTACATCTGATATATCTATACATCTATCTATTTGTCTGTCTATATATTTATCTATCTATTTATGTATTGCATATAAGTGGGCATTTCTACTAGTAACTGTCAGAGTATTAGATGACTATTCAAATAGTCTTCAAGAAACCTTCCATTATACATACATGATTTTTCCAGATGCTTCTAGGCAAGTGCTCTACCACTTGAGCCATGTCCAAGTCTAGATTCTTTCCAATTTTTTTTTCAGAATTATCATGCACCATTTTTGCTCTCCTAACCACAAGCCCACAGCAAATGCAGACTTTAGATAAGCATGCCAAGCTATCAGGGTCTTAGACATGGCCCTATGCTGAGCTGAATCACTGTTAAGTGGTGCTTAAAAGAATTATATGAAAGGAAGTATTTATAAATTGTAAGGAACTCTGGAGACCAATTACTTGAGGGCGTGAGGCAAATGGCCATTTATACTGCTTTATAAAATGTGCTTCTAGGAACAATTGGATTTGTGAAAGGAACCAATTACAATAGTGTCCCCACCCCTTTTCAGCCAATGAGAGCATTTTAAAGTTTAAAGACAAGTTGGTAGAAGAAGAAAAAAAAATACAATTCTTCTAAGTAGTCAAAATAAAGCTACTGTTATCTAGAATTACAATGTAGTAGAAGCCAGTCCTCATGCTGGGGTTGCTGGGAGGTAGGCTAACAACTTGGCACTTGCAAAGCACTGGAAAAATCCATCATGACATGCTTGTGGGAAATGTGTCTATTCACACTGTGTCCATTTAGCATGAGCAGATTTTGATATATGTGCTGCTTGCAGAGACTGAAAGGTGCTTAATGTAGAATTCCATATAAAGACTCCTTGTTTGGGAAGTCTTTTCTCTGTGGGAAAATGCTGAAGATATTAGTAAATCTGTAGACCCAAAGAGGAGTGACTCTCATGACAGAATTAGTTATAACTACAACAATCACTTCTGTAACACATACAACATTCATGTCACTGCTATTGCCACAACACTAATCGCTAAAGCTGTTTACAATTTTACCAAATTGGTGAAATTCTCATATTAACTTTGAAATAAAGATGACTATTTTCTCTGTTTTAAAAATAAACAGAAAGCCGGGAGCCAGTGGTTCATGCCTATAATCTTAGATGCTCAGTAGACTGAGATCTGAGGATCTCAGTTTGAAACCAGCCCAGCTAGGAAAGTCTGTGAGACTCATTTCCAATTAATTAACAAAAAGCTTAAAGTAGAATTTTGGCTCAAGAGGTAGAGCACTAGCCTTAGCAAAAGAGCTTAGGGTTACATCCAGGCTCTGAGTTGAAGGCCCAGAATTGGCACAGAAACAAAGAAACAAGCAGGCTTACAGATAGTAAATTAATCAACATCCTATTGTCAGTGGAACAGCAAAGAAAGAAGCCAGAATACTCTCAAAAAATGTCTTAAAAGCATAAAATAAAAGGTCCTAAAATTATGGATGTGCTTTCTAGAAAATTTCATCCCATGTGTGTTCAAGAGTTTGGCTTTACTCTCAGTATATGGTCTTTCTAAAATTTGTACATATGTGGTCATCCTGTCTTCCCTGTGCCCTACCTAAAACACAAACCTAATCACCTTCTTCAAATCTCTCAGTTTGCCTTGTATACACTGTTATGGCCTTAAGAACGCTATACCCCAAATGATGCAGTGTGTCATAGCCCTGTATAGCTACATGGCAATATAAAGCAGTCTAGAAAGAGTACTTTAACTTCTAACCCGTCCACCATTTGCTATGATTTTGTTTGCTGTGTTATTACAATTTCAGATGTATATAAGAGGTTGAGTTCCATGAAGCAGTTTGAATGTTAATATCAGAATCAAGGAGAGTTCCTTCCCTATTTTTCTTACTAAACAATTAAATACCTGGATATTGTATATAAAACTTATGAGTACACAGATAAGAGATGGACCAGGAAACTCGAAGCCTAAAGAAGGACATGGTATTAAGCTGGGTTGCCTTTTATATCCTAGACTTAGACCTATAAATGCAGGCAACCCCACCATGTCAGCAGTTGATGGGGAGGAAGAGGAAATCCTGATAAAAGCCTGCTCTGTAACCAGAGAACTAGGGAAGAGGTACTCTCATAAGCCAATGGTTTGGATAATAACTGCTTTCCAAATACCACAAAAAATGTTGACTTTATTACTCATATTATCACCTGAATAGGACAACTGGGAGCCTCTAGTCCAGCATGTATGCATATATATGTATATATACACACATATTTCTATCTAAATTTCATATGAACCATGTTATATTAGACTAGTAAGACAATGGAGCTTGAATGCCCCATATCTGAGCAAACTGAAGAGCAATAAAGTTAAAATTCATTAGTCATGATTTTAAAAAATCCAGAGTTAGAACTCAGGGCTCCTGATGACCAATGGTCCTTTTCACTATTCTTGACTCCTCAGGCAACTTGATGGATGAAAAGAGGATGCAGAGTGTTACCAAGGTGACTGAGGATTAAAAAAAAAAATCATAGATAGTTTAAATAGCGCAAAGTTAGAGCTAATATCTGAAATTAGAAACTGCTTATTAGAAGATGTTTTAATAAACTTTGTTTTCTTGGTGAGGGTAGTCTCACATAAGTTGGAAATGCTTACTAGTTTCTCTCCTAGAACCAAGTTCCCCAGACTTTTGCAGCAGTGCCCCCTCATAGTGAGGGAGCTATAAGAAGCACCACTTGTGGGAAGGTCTTACAGTAACGTCCTGGAACTGCAGCCGCATGGTGGAGCTGGAAGGCTGTGGTCGACTGGTGATCTCCAAGATAGTCCTCAGCAGGATGTCCAGCAGGCTGGCCACGATCACGTCTATTTCTTCTAACACAGACTTTTCCTAAGAGGGGGTGGAGGTGGAAGAACAATGCATTCAGGAAAGGCTCCTTTAGTATAAAATGGGAGAAAATCAACTTTCAAATATAGAATCAAGGTTGGGAAGGTGGCTCAGTGGTAGAGTGCTTGTCTTGCATGCATGAAGCCTTAGGTTTGATTCCTCAGCACCACATAAACAGAAAAAGGCGGAAGTGGCGCTGTGGCTTAAGTGGTAGAGCGCTAGCCTTGAGCTCAAGAGCCAAGGGACAGTGCCCAGGCCCAGAGTTCAGGCCTCACAGCAACAAAACAAACAAACAAACAAACAAACAAAACAAGATAGAATCAAAGGCTCAGGGAACTCAAGAGTGAGGAATCTGAGCTTCACTAAGTGAATGTTTTGGACAAGTTTGCTCCTGGGTCTCTTTCTTCACTGAAGTCTTTGGTTCTGAGTATGTAAGTCTTCAGTGCCCAACTGTGCTTCCATGAACAAATCTCAGCTCTGGGAGTTGCACACATTTCCTAAGACTAGCTTATGTACAGAGGACCATTCCTACAGAAGTGCTTTAAAAACAACCCTATATGTCAATAAATACTAGGAAGCAGCATCTAGTCTAGATGAACATCTTTGGCTACCAAGGCCGAGGGTGAATAGCCATGGCAGAGACTATGAGTTGACAAAAGAAGGAGAATTGTTCTGTGTTGACTTCTAGCTAGTGAATTTGGGTTCTCGGTTTATCTATAAGACAAAACTCTTGTGTATAAAGGACTTCTACCAAAGAGACAGCTTTTTGCAAGGAATATTTTTAGAAAGTGTAAATTTGAACAAGGCTTTTGGCCATAATTTTATGATAAAGTTTCTTACACTTATAAGAAAACCTGCAAGGTTTTCCTTCAGGGAAATGGATTCTATTCTGAATTCCTTATCAGCTTAGACTAAAAACAGATTTAAAACTTTCAAATTGAAATGGACAAAGAGAAATAAAAAGATATTACCTCTATGTCTGTTACTTGTTTTAGATTTGGAGTTGTGTGTACTATTTAGCTTACATTTCTTTTCCCACAACAATAATTTGGAAAATACACCTAACCAGGTATGGCTTAGCAATTCTTTGTTCAATCAGAGTGGGAATCCTGTCTTCCCATTGTCATTGTGCTATGTGGTTCCAGACCACCAGGGGCCTGAATCATGGGGTGGGTACTCAA